>NW_019417421.1:0-51201 GCF_000390285.2 Anoplophora glabripennis | reverse complement strand
CTTCTTCTTAGACAAACACCTCTTAGACAAACACCAGGTGGTACTGCCACCTTTTAGGCATAGTGGTACTGCCACTACCCTTCTTCTTAGACAAACACCTCTTAGACAAACACCAGGTGGTACTGCCACCTTTTAGGCATAGTGGTACTGCCACTACCCTTCTTGAAAATTACATAATCATTCGTCATACAAAATCCAGAAATACAGATCCCTGTTATATTCCGAGTCGTTGTCTTTTCCGTTTTCCATTCATTTTTTTTCATCAGACACACGCTCATTCACCTATTCATAGGCGCCATCTTAATTCACTCACTCATCATACAATCATTCAGTCAATGTTCATTTATTTTCAGTTCAAGTCTGTATTTTTTTCAAAACAGTGTTGCTGTAATGGGCTTTAGTCAATGTTTTATTATCACAAAGTACTAGTACGATGCTACCGTACTTCCCCAACTACGGTACTGCCGAGTTGGTATTTAATTTATTAGAACTATTCTTACTACTGTTGCTCTTCTTATTTATAATCATAATCTTTATTATTTTGTATAATAATAATTTTAAATAAACAGAAAGCCAAACAAAAAAATGTACTCACATGTTATATCATATTGTCTGGTAGTTATTCTGGACTTCTAGAGGCCAACGCCTCAGCTGCTCGTGCGCTGTTACTGTTGTTCGCTTTCCCTTCTGCAGTAGGTATCTTTCATTGGGGAGAATTTCACGTACTTTGAATGGTCCATGGTATCTGGGTTTCAGTTTTCCTCCGCCTGTTTGAGAATCTTCAACAGCGACTAGATCATTTTTTCCGAATAGTTTTGCCGCATAGCGGGACACATCAAAGTGTCGAGCCCGCTGATCTCTAATTTTATTCATTCGCATTCGTGCTTGTGAGACGGCATTATCAGGGTCAACGTCATTTCTATTGATCAACACATCTGGAAGAAACTGCTGAGTTGCCGGTAGTTTCGGATTTAAGCCACAGTGCAAGGTCATGGGAGAAACTCCAGTAGTTGAATGAACCGTTGTATTTAGTGTAACTTCTATATCTGATAACGCGGCTACCCATGTCTTTTCTTTCTCGGCGGTCAAAGTAGCGCGGAGCAAATTGAATAAAGTTCTCATTATTCGTTCAACTTGACCGTTGCCTCGCGGCATCCCAGTAGCAATATGATGGAGCTGCACATTTTGTTCGCTTAGGAAATTTTTAAACATTGTCGAAGTGAAGGCTGCACCTCTATCAGCAATAATGCGGTGGGGTTTTCCGAGGTCAGTAAATGCTGAGTGCAAAGCTTTTATTGTATATTCAGAGGTCTTTTTCGTGATTGGTTTCAAAAGAGAGTATTTTGAAAAGGCATCCACAATTACTAATATTTGTGTACACCCATTAGATTTGACAAGTGGCCCTGCATGATCTATGTGCCACGTATCTAATATATCCCTAGGTTTTTCTCCTTTTTGCCAGAAACCACTTCGTCGTCCAGTGTGAGATTTTCCTAGGACACAGGCCTTACAATTTCTTATGTATTTTTTTAGACATTGTCCCATCCTTGGCCATTGCAGATCTTCACGCATTTTTGCAATGCATTTGTCCCATCCAATATGTGAAGATTGATCATGGTACAGCTGCATTGTTTTCAAACGAGCCGCCATTGGGACAAAACACTTAAATGGTTCAGTTTTTGTCATTATTAGTCCATCATTTACTGTATAGTCAGTATACTCCGACGGATTTTCCTTTACATTTTTACAAAATTGGTCATATTGTTGAAAGTCTTTTAAAGTTGTGCACGATTTAGTTATGTCCTTTAAAACGCTAACACTTTTAACTGGATTTCGGCTAAGATAGTCTACATGCGCTAATTTGGGTCCAGGTCGATATTCGATGTTGAAGTCATAATCTTGCATTATCATCCACCACCTAGCTACTCGTGGATGTAAATTCTTTTTAAGAGCAGTAGCTCGAACAGAATTACAGTCAGTGTATATGGTAAAATGTGTTCCATACAGGTACACGCGAAAATGTTCCACCGCATCGACAATAGCCATGGTTTCCAAATCATAAGAATGATACTTGGATTCATAGTTTGTTGTTCGTCTGCTATAATATGCGATAGGATAAGTAAGATTATTCTCTTTTTGGAACAAAACTGCACCTATACCAATCGAACTAGAGTCTGTATGTAATTCGCTTTGCAGCTTCGGATTAAAAATTCTTAGAACAGGTTTATCAGTCAATTTCTCAATGATTAATTGTCTTGCACACTCGCACTCGTCAGACCATTCAAATGGTTCACTTTTTCGCAACAGTTTAGTGATTGGAGCCGTAATAACCGAAAAACGTTCTATAAAGCGGCGAAAATAACTGGCGAGACCCAGAAACTGTCGTACACCTTTCACATCTTTGGGAGCAGGCGCTTCTTTAAGAGCTATAACTTTTCTAGTACTAGGCCGTACCGTTCCGTTGGCAATAATAACTCCAAGGTATTCTATTTCAGTGGCAAAGAAGACACATTTCGCATAATTTAATCTAAAACCCGCACTCGCTAAGGCATCTAATACCACTTTAAGATGCTGGAATCCTTCTTGTACAGTTTTTGAGGGAACCAAAACGTCATCCATGTACACGAAAGCCATATTACCTTTTAGTCCTTCTAAGGCTTTATCAATAGCGCGCTGATAGACGGCCGGAGAGTTAACAAAACCAAACGGCATTTTATTATATTCAAACAAGCCATCAGGGGTGATAAATGCAGTAAAGTGTTTCGAGTTTTCTTCAATTTCCATTTGGTGGAATCCGGACTTCATGTCCAGAGTTGTAAAGAAGCTGGCATGACATAGTGCATCAATTTGGTCCAAAATGAAAGGCAAGGGGTAGCGTTCTCTAATAGCTTTTTTATTAATTTCCCTATAATCGACGCACATTCGTAAATCGCCAGTTTTCTTTCTTACAAGCACAATTGGGCTGGCATAAGAAGACTCTCTCGAATTATTCCACTGACCAATAATTCGTGGACAATTTCTTGTACTTTTATTCTTTCAGCATGTGCTAACCGCCGAGGTCGAAATGCGACTGGCACATCGTCCTTTAAACGAATTTTCAATTCACCTGTCGTTATATTAGTAGCAGTCTTTTCTTGGGCATCTAACAGAAGTTGCTTTAATTTCAGTTTTGTGTGCTCGTCCAATCCTGACATATTAGCGTCAGTAATGTTGCTGAATGTCGAAACAGTCATAATTTGAGGCGCGTTGGATAGGTCATGGTACAATTCTAGTCCATTGGAACTTTTATCGACACGTACGTGACTTTGTCCAACAACATCCCAACCGATAATAGCGTCAACTGTTCCTGGGATTACATCATCGGGCACTATCGTAAACACAATTTCCAAAGTTATTGCAGGCAACACCGCGATGATTTCACATGTCCCGATACTACGCACAAGTTTTGTTCCAAATCCGGTTAGAAAGCGTCCGTCTTTATGAACAATGGCGTTGAGTCGTAGGGCAGCCGATTCACTTAAAATCGACAGATCTGCACCGCTGTCGATAAGATACGTAAAACTGATTGCTTTGTTATTGTATATTAAAGTTGCAATCGGAGATGTGTCAAGATCACGTCCTCGTCTAATTAACATTACAGTTTTGGGTTTCCCATGCTTCGACCAGCAATTTTTTTCTAAATGTCCTGGCTTTTTGCAATGATTACACTGAGGGATACCAGTGACTGCAGATTTATCATGAACGTCTTCTTTATGTAACTGATCTTTGCATACTTGATGACAGACATCTTTTTGATGTCCCTGCTGCCCACATTGGTAACATGTTCCTTGAAAGGTTCCGTATGGCTTCCTAAATCTGGTATTCCGATCTCGGTGTTCTCTTTGGCGTTCATATTTCCGTCTAGATGATCCTGCAATGTCCGAATGTTTGGGTAGCCTTGAGGTCCTAACTCGCCGTGCATCAAAGTCACTTAATAACTTCATTAACTCACGTTCTGATGCCGGTTTTTGAATTTGTACGGCAGAGCGTGCTTCATCACAATCTAGACCGTATTCCACCATACTTAAGATTATATTCCACGGTAACTGCACGTAAAACCTGCTAATGCAGCGCAATTTTTGAAGTCCATATTCACACAAAGATTCGCAATAATGGCTCCGTAAGACCGCGGCCTTATATGCGCGCGCTCCAGGTGTTTCGCGATCAGGGAACGCAATCGTAAAATCATTGCAGAAATTTGTCCAGCTTCGAGAAAGAGGTCGCCAATCACAATAATATTGATAGCCTCGGTTTTTCAATGCCTCACCAGCCTTGGCTATCATAAGAATGTCGCTAACATTTAATTCCTTTTTTAATTTCGTAGTGTCGTCTAACCATTCCTTGATGGAATACGTACTTTGGTCGGGATCGTAACTGGTCAATTTGAATGCCGAGTTCGCATGTCCGGCTGATGTTGTCGCCTGCGCGTTTAAGCTCTCCGACTCGGAGGCGCTGGGCGTTGGCGTTGATGCGGTCGCCATATTTGATAGCTTGGTGAGCTGCTCTTGTTGCGATGCCAAAATAGATAGCAGCGCTTCTGGCCAGTTAATCTTTTTCTTTTTCTGTGCGGGACCAGGTGAGGGCTGTTCATCCTGAAAGTCATCGATCTCCGGCACTTCTACATCAAGTTCTGGATGCTCCTCCGCCATTTTTACAACTTCACATTAATTGTTCTTTTATTTCACTTACACTACTTTAAATAGTTTATAAGTTCATCCCACTTCTGATGTTAAATGAGAGAGGGTTTCTACCCCAAATAAATACCACTTAGGTCCTTTTACAATACCTATTTTATTTTACAACTACGTCACATTTAATTTACTCCGCCCCATTACGTCTCTCTACGTCGACTGGTGTTTCTCCCCACTTTTCTCGTTGATCTCGTCCGCCTGCCATCGAGTGGTTTCGAAGCAGTTGCGTAGTCGCAGATCGCAGATGCCTTAAGTAGGAAGATAGTCCGCAGTAGGGATCATGTAAGGGTTTAAGAACCCCTAAAGTACACCACCGTTAACATGTATATGTAGCAATATTCTTCATATATTTCATTAAAATGCACAATTGGTTGATAAACAATATTTATTATGAATTAACAATAAAGTTTCTTTAAAAAAAAAAACAAACGAGGTCAGGTAGGTTTTTTATTTTATTTTTAGTATTTGACATTTTACGCAGTGTGGCATAAGTCAGAATGATAAGTTATCATAGAAACATGGGAAGCAGAAATTTTTTAAGCGTCTAGCATGCCGTGTAAATGTTGTTTTTACAGGCGCATTTTGTTTTCAAAATATCGACGTCGAAGCAAATTTCGTTAACATTTTGAAAGATTGTTCTTTCATTACAGTTTCGATGCTTCTCTACCCTTTGTGGAATTTACTGAAACTTTTTATGCCCGAGCAGGTGTGTTCTGTAAGCGGTTATTTTAAACACAAAAAGAAAGGAAGCTAGATGCTTAATAAATGTCTGCTTCCCATTTTTTTATGATAGCTACCATTCTGGCTCATGCCACACTGCGTAAAATGTCAAATACTAACATAAATATAAAATAAAAGAACATCCTACCTGACATCGTTTGTTTTTTTTTTAATGAAATCTTATTGTTAATTCATAATAAATATCGTTTATCAACCAATTGTGCATTTTAACGAAATATTTGAAGGATATTCCTACATATACATAAGTACTTATTATAATATTTCGTTTGTTCATAATTTTCAAGATGAGAAAAATAATAAAAAACCATATGGTGCGTTTTGAAAAAAAAAAGAAATGTTACGCGACGGACTCGAACCAGCGATCTCATGACTGTCAGTCCCGAACGCTACCAATTAGGCCACGCTCCCAGTTGAACAATGTGTCACATTTAATGGATTTAGCCGTCACGTAAAACTTCAAAATCGATTATCTTGGTAATTTATAAACGTTGCGTCGAACTACATCGGAAAATTCTTATTGAAGGTCCAAACTACACGTACCATGAATATCAAAAATTACAAAAATCCGACTACCTTACCTTCTCCTTGTAAGGTGGAGGAAGTGCAATTAAGTCTGTAACTGGTAGCGACCAGGTATATAGGCCACAGTAAAACATCCTGAAAAACCATTGTATTTTAAATATTTCAAGAGTAAATACCACTGTAAAGTCAGTAATTCTCAACAAGTAAATCATGCATATTTATTTTAAATTTGACTTTTTTATTCCCAATTAAAAAACTATTAATTACATATTATACACAGTAAACTTGAAATGTATGAACACATTTCATATCTACTTTGAATAAGGTGATGTCTGTGTACAAAATTGTTACAATAAAAAAAAAAACAATTTTTGCAGTTCTTTTATTTTACGAATGTAAGTGAAAATAATTATCATGATATAATAAAATCCATTATATCCCTTTTTATCAACCCATTTTGCCAAGATATAAAATTCTTATTCTAAAAAAATATAATTAATTATATATACACGTTGCATTTCAAAGAAAATAATAACAATAAACAACTATTTTGAGTAAATATATACAAATATATTCATAATTACAATAAACCATACACATAAACTCTTTAATAATTTAAATTTAAAATTATATTTATATAAAACAAATTTGAATAAAATTAAGGTCAAAGCCCACTAGTAGCATACCATTCCACACAATGCCACACCACTTGATGTGGGATTACGTGGGTTCAGTTGTGTGGACATTTACAACAATTTTTTTTTTACATTGAAGGAAAATGGCAATAGTAGCTTCGTATATAATTTAGAGTTTGGAAGCAGTGACAGAATTTTTAGAAAATTATGCAGCTTTATTACAAACAAAAAAGAAAATATTGGGTCAACAAAATTCCTAGAAGTCAAGACAATTATGGTGTTTGTCACCTCTTATTATTTGCTAGATCTTGGAGGTAAGGAGGTTTAATATGCAGTAATAAGCTTCGGATACATCTACAAATTTAGTATCATCACATGTCGGGTAACATGGTATGGTGCAGCGTGTGCAAATATGTTTTAAGCATATTTAAAATCAAATGGAAATTATATACACGTACTCTTATCACATGGCGAGGCGTGGCATGGCATGGGGTGCATAGCTGCTAGTGGGTTTCGGCCTTTGCAGTAGTGTAAGTAGCAGAGATATATAAAACTAAACTTAAAATACTGTATGGGAAATAATATTTGGTAAGATGTGAAAAATTAGAATTAAATGATAAAGCACATTTTTTTTATTTATTTAAAAAAACGATTTAAGATTTATTTTTTTAAATATTTTTTAAATTATTACGTTATATCCTACAGAAAAATAAAACAACAATAATAAATTAGTTGAATATCAATGAAATTATATTTCGTATTTAAATGTCTGACTGATTAAAATGTGAAATATGGGAGTATATAAAATATTTAACAAAGTTTTAAATGAAGAAAAAAGAAGTGTCCAAAAATCAAATAATATTTTCATTATAATAATAAATATATAAAAATATACCATTTTTGCACTTGTACTGTCCAATGAAATTAAAATCTGATGATATTACCAAAAGAAAACCTGTAACAAACATTTTATATTACTCACTGCCAATGATGTGAAAGCATTTTCAAATCTTTGTTTAGTGCCTACTATTACAAGGCCCTTTTTAATATACAGGGTGTCCCACCAGAAATCGCGACTATCAATATCTGGGAAAGTACTGATCCGATAAATCTGAAAATTTGGCAACCTAGCAAAGGCAGTATGACCAACACAGATAAAATATTTGGAACTATTTTTATGGCATTTCCGGTTATACTGGAAATCGACTAACTTTTTTATTTTAAATGGGACACCCTATATATTAATTGCATTTTCGGATTCTAGATGAAATTTGAGGGTCACTATTAAATATTCCCTATACCTAGCAGTTATTGCAGATTATTTCAATAGTCAATAAATCACTGATAAAAACTATCATCACTTTCAAGGTTCATAACATCTTCTAAACTAGAGGAGATACAGAATTGTCTATCTAAAATTACTTGAGAGTTGAGCCATCTATCTGTTTAGCAGGGCAATAAAGTCATATCTATCGGGTGTCCAAAATTCATGCAAGATTTGAATTTTGCGCCATTTGTGCAGTAAAGTGTTGGAAATGAAAAAAAAAGAGAGTATGTCAGCTGACAATTCAGGGAGACTGGATCAATTAATGATCTTAAACAGTCTGGTCATCCTTCAACAAGTCATTCCACACAAAACATTGAAGCAGTTTGTGAGTGTCGCTGAGAGTGCATGAACATCACTTCGGCACTGTGGTCGTATTTTCTACAGCATATTCTCACAAAAGATTTGCATCTTTATGCTTATAAAATTCAACTGAAGCTACTGAAGAGAGTTCGTTGAATGGATTATAGAACAAGTGGATGCTGATTTTTCGAACAAACTCATCTTCAGCGATGAGGCTCATTTTCATCTTGATGGCTTCATGGAACCATTCTTCTTCAAAAATACAGCTGGCCTATTATTGTCTGACCAATGGTATTCACTATCATGATGTGATAATCCAGTTTTTTGGGCCTAAATTGCAAGATATAGATGTAGGCGTGGTGTGGTTTCAACAAGACGGTGCCACATAGCATGAGAAAGAATAACCCTTTTTAGTAGAGACAATCATATATGCCAACCTCATAGTGCACATTGTTGTGAAGAATTACTCAATTTTTTTTACAAGATCAATTTTTGACATTATGTACTTTGGACATAAGTGCCAAAAAAATTTCTTCTTTGTCGCGATATTCTGGCAATATTAGAAATATTTAAGAAATGTCAAACCGCAAGTGACAAACTAGAATTATAAAATTTACTTATTTAAATTTGTAGAACAATATTGACTTTTAAATTAGAATTAATTAATGAATTAAAATTATATCAATGTTATTGAGCATGCACATTAACGATAATTTCATGTAAGCGAAGTAGACTCATAACAGGATATCATACAAGACAAGTTTGGTTATGGTTACGTGTATGTCAGCTTTGCGGTTTCTTGCTTTCATTTTCCTAAGTTTTGTAATATTTTTTGATATATTATCATGTCTAATATACCAGTTAGTATGAGTGCAATTTTGGTGTACTTTGAACTGTAGCCGCTAGACGTGACAATCTCTTCCTCAGGCAAGCCGTTGACTATGTACCCGACGTGACCGACAAACACAAAATACCTAGACACCAACTTTTTGACCCTGGGTGACCACCCTAACGACATCCCCTCCCTGCCCGCTAACCTTTTCTGTTTCAGAGACCGCCAGGATCAAGAAACGAGGACAACGGTGTCGCTGTGTACACACACCCCCCCATATCCTCCTTACCCCTCCCCTCCCGCGCTAGGCTAAGGGCCACAGCAAAGCGCATCCCAGGCTACATAGCCGCACTAGCCTACCCAACCATACCACACATAAACATGACACCACCCCCGGGGTTTACACAGACGAGCCGGCGAAGCAAGAAGAGCGCCAGAAGAAAGGGCCCTAGACGGCGGGGCCCAGCAGGACAAGAGGTCCCACAAAGTGCCTACACCGGCCGCATTTGCGGTCGGGGTAGACGACGGATGGAGTCCACCTACAAAGGCTGTCCAGGCCTACACGAGATGAGGCAGGATAAAGAGGGGATAATCCCCCTCGATCCCAAATCATTGAGGCCAATTTCTAGCCATGGAATAATGGCGCGTGTGTACTTTGAACTTTAAAGAAAAAGAAGCTCATCGAAAAGGGAGAAAATTCTGTTTCCTCTGGTTATTGACAAAAAAATGCTTTACGATGATGAACTTCCAGTTATCAGAGAAGTTCAAGAAAGTATGAGGAGGAAAATATACAGGGTGATTCAGGTTTAATCTGGATAACTTCAGATTAAAATAATGTTCATTCATGATATTAACTTATTTCCTAAATCGCACCGTTTCGGAGATAGAGGGCATTGAAGTAGGAATTTTTTTCCCGTTTTTCCCTCATATCACCCTGTATATAGTCGAGATAAAGTGCTAGTTTACCTACAATAAACCTGTGGGGAATATTCATCTAAACATATCGCACTTTTAGGTTTTCCTAACCTATGGACAAATATCCAAATGCACTTGTCCTAATCATGCATGTATCTAATCCTAAAGGATTAGATACATGACAACTCTTGCCATCTTTGGTCACACCAATTTGTCTACTACAGACATGGTCTGTAAATGGAACAAACCAGAGTAGTTCAGAAAATCAACCACAAACCGCTAAAGATGACAACAATGACAGTTCAAAAAAATTCACCTGCGTATGAGAATATTCTTTTCGAGCATGCGCATTGAAGTTGTCAAAAAAATTGATTTTTTGTTTATATCTCCGGAATCTATTAACCGATCTCAATAAAATTTGGTACATATAATGTATAGGCCTTATATTCCCTGAAATATGAGCTTTAAAGGTTCAACCAGTAGTGTACAACTGGACAGGGGTTACCCCCTTTTTTTCCAAAAAACCTATGCCACTGCATTTTTTACATGTTATTGTAACTTATTTATATTTTAATGCACAAAATACGTAAAAAAGGTGACTTTAATTTTTTCCCGAAGATTCGCCGTTCTCAAGTTATTCATACCAATACAATCCCCTTGTGGCAGACACTTCTAACGATAATATTACAAGAATATTTGTTTATGTTTAAAAGTAAGTGCAATTTGAAAGCACATTTACAAAATTATTTACGCTCCTTTCTACACCATCTGTGAGGTAGTGTGCGATATAAACAAAAAATCAATTTTTTTTTTAAACCTCAACACCCTGTATCTCTAAAACGGGGACATTCCAGACCTATGTTTATAAGGCAAACACATATTATTTTAAAGAGATCTATCTACCCTCGAAGTTTCCTGCATAAAATTCGGATCACCCTGTACAGCACATGGGTCAGATTCGGTCTGTACAATTTCAACTGATAACTTGTTGTGGGTTGCCTAAATATGTGACGTCAGACTAAAAGAGTCTATTTAAGTACTGCACGAGTTATTTCCTGGTCGTGTAATTTCTCGTTTTGATTATCAGAATTGGCCGCCCATATCATAAAATTTAAAGCCATTGGACTTTTCTCTTTACAGTTTCTTGAAGTTAAGGTCCCACACCTTGAAGGAGGAAATTGAGCACTGTATTAATAAAATTCAGTCAAATTTATGCAAAATGGTTATGGAAAATTTCAACAAAAGCGGCTATTTACCCGATATCCTATTCCATATATATTACCTTGTACTGTATACTTTATGAATCAATAAAAAATTAACAATTTTTAATTAAATATCTGTTTTCTATCAAAATTACTTCTTACGTGAATTTTGGACACCCTTTAGTTCCAAAATGTTCCTTTTAATTAGAAAGTGTATCAGTTTAAACATTTGCTGTTTATCAATGTAACAAGTGGCATAGCTGTAATAGATCTTCAAACAGGTGATGTTTATCCTTGTTGTAAGACAAGGCATATGTATCAACCCATCTCTCACATAAACTTGTTTATAAAGGAAGGACAAATATGACAATATTATGATTATTTGGGCATGCTTTTTCATAACATAAATTTTGTGGCTAGGTATAGCATTAATTTATATGAACAAAGTTTTTGTTATTAAATGTGAAATAGAGAATTACTGCTAAGGATGATGCAAAAGTCATTAAATTCTCAAGCAGATTTATATGAAGTATATAAAAATATTGAACAATTTTAAGAAAAATAAGACATGTATCATTTCTTGAAACATTGAAAACTGAAAAGTTGGTTGTTTTATTTTTTCTGTATCTTTTTATTGTAAGTATTACACTTCAACTTGATTTAATGTTTCCTCATATTTTGCAGCTGTTATTTGTAAAAAAATTTTGAATCAAATTAAACAAATAAATGAATATCGCAAAAGTGACAAAATAAACTTTTGTTGAAAAAGCAACAAATTAAAAGATGCATTTATCTGGCTTCAAGTTGGTATTTTCATAGGAATTAATATAGTCTAAGCATGATAGAGAAATGCTTACAGAAATTATTACCTTGACAAAAAAAATACGACCATATAGAAAATTAAATTTTAAATTAAGTTTCTTGTTCTTTAAACTCGATCCAAAATGGTCAAAAAAAATCGCAAAGTTGCAAAAAACGGTTTTTCTAAAATAACTAAAAAAATTGAGCACCGATTGAAAAATTTTAAATGAGAAGGTTGTAGGTTTTAAAAAGATCTATCGACTGATTTTTTGTAAGTATCGATTGCTTTGTTACTTTTCGAGATATATCGAAAAAACCGTTAAAATCTTCTCTTTTCTCTTCTTCTATAACTCGTTTACATTTACATTCCCATATTTGCTATTTACTGCAAGCATAGCCCACGGCAAGCCAAAAAAGGACATTTTTGAAAAATTTAAAAATATTAATTATTTTTCGATATATCGATTTTTTTTAAAAAAAGGCGTTCTCGAAAATTGGCTGGGTCTTCTCAGTGGATAGCCCTACAGTAACGATTTTCGGTTTATTTTCTTCGTAAAGTTATATTATCATGCTGTTAAAAAATGTTGATGATTTTATTAATTTTAAGGATCAAAAAATGGCATTGAAAAAGTTGCACTTTTTTTGGGTGTTTTTTTCAAATAACTGTTTCAATTTTTATTTTATGAAAATGACTTTTAAAGAAAGAAACTGCTGACATTTTTTCACGAATTTAAAAAAAATTTTGAGGATGCAATTAACATTTTACAGTGTTGCGCTTGATGGAGATTAATATTGAATACTTATATTTTCAAAAAAAATAGTAGGATATGTTTACTTGATTTTTAGTATTAGTAATTGAGTAATAAACTAAGCGTGCAAGGCGTGTAAGGATATAGTAATAGCCCAGTGATGAAAATATCAAAATTTTCTTTGGCGCTTAACGTGTTAAACTTATTTTACACCAAAATTAATTATTGAAATGATGAAGTAATTGTTGAAAAGCCAGCAACAAGTACGTTAGTATGATTAATGGAGCAAAAAAATTAAGGTATTAAACGAAAAATATTGTAATATTCTTAATTATTAAAATGACGATAAAATAAAAAAAATGTAAATTAAATAAAAACTAAATATTTACAGGACTATTTTGCTTCAAAGGCGAAAATGACTATAATATTTGTGTTTAGCTACCCCAGATTAAGTATAAAAGAATTTTTGTACGGGGTCCAGAAGCCGAGATATCAAAGATTTTGCAAGCGCGAGCCATTTAGACTGCACATCATAGTTTTCTGAGCAAGTGCGCGCCGCTTCCCCCTACTTCTCCGTCCCATCCAGCTGACGCACTCAGTGTTTGCACGCTTCAATTGAGTACACTAAGTGCCTGCACGCTTCAATTTATTACTCAATTACTGATACTAAAAATCAATTAAACATATCCTATTTTTATTTTTTTTTGAAAATATATTTAATATTAACCTCCATCAAGCGCATCGCTGTAAAATGTGAAATTGTGTCTTCAAAATTTTTTTAAATAAAAAAATTATCTCGGCTCCAGAAGGACGTGGAAAAACATTTTTTTTTAAATTCGTGAAAAAATATCAGCAGTTTCTTTCTTTAAAAGTCATTTTCATAAAATAAAAATTGAATTAGTTATTTGAAAAAAAAACACCCAAAAAAAGCGCAACTTTTTCAGTCATTTTTTTATCCTTAAAATTAATAAAATCGTCAACATTTTTTAACAGCATGATAATATAACTCTTTACGAAGAAAATAAACCGAAAATCGTTACTGTAGGGCTATCCGCTGAGAAGATCTAGCCAATTTTCGAGAGTGCCTTTTTTTCAAAAAATCGATATAAAAAATAATTAATATTTTTAAATTTTTCAAAAATGTACTTTTTTGGCTTGCCGCGGGCTATGCTTGCAGTAAATAGCAAATATGGGAACGTAAATGTAAACGAGTTATAGAAGAAGAGAAAAGAGAAGATTTTTAACGGTTTTTTCACTATCTCGAAAAGTAACAAAGCAATCGATACTTACAAAAAATTTGTCGATAGATCTTTTTAAAACCTACACCCTTCTCATTTAAAATTTTTCAATCGGTGCTACATTTTTTTAGTTATTTTAAAAAACCGTTTTTTGTTTTGTTTTTTTTAAATCATTTTCGCCATTTTGGATCGAGTTTAAAGAAACTCAATTTAAAATTTAATTTTTTATATGGTCATATTTTTTTTTTGTCCAGGTAATAATTACCGCAAATTTAACATTAATCCGTGACAGAATGCTTGAACTAATAAAAAATTGTAGCAAACACTTGTAACGAGACCAAAACTAGGATTAAACCTGGTTTTGAAACCAATTTAATTGAATAACACACATTTTTTAAAATCACGATAATGGTAAAAGAACTTGTATTTTGGGAACAATTTAAAATAAATATTTGCGATTTGGTGATGTTTAACTTTACACATCTTTCAAAGAAAGCACAAGTTACATACATTCATTTTCGGGGAGATAAATGAATCATACCTACTTTAGTTTTAGCATAATAAAACGTACTTACAATTAAGATAAAAATGGATTTGGTGATTCGTTGTTCTGCGCCCAAGAAGAGTTCAAATTAGTGGCCACATTTCTATTAGCTGGTGTCCAAGGATCTTGAGTTGGTGGTATACTTCCTGATTCTTGATTCACTATGCCAGTAGAAGAAAACTGAGAATTTACATTATAAGGGGACTGGCCAACTGGTACAGAACTAAATGATCCACCAGGTGGGTTAAACGGTATAAACGGTTGCTGCTTGATTTCATTGATTGATGGTTTGTTTACTGTTGGATGGAAAACTGGTCTGGAGGGTGTTGTCGTGGAGGCATTTGAAAAGGGGTTCGCTGTTGAACTTGGGTTTGCCACTTTACCTGCGAGTTTTAACAAACAATTTTGGATATATGTAATTCAGTAACTGCATAATATAAAAATGAGCAAAAATCCAGAGATTATACTATAATACTTTTTCAAAATGTTATGTAAATCAATAATCTCCGTCTCTAATAATATCTTATGTCAATCATTGCTGTGATTATTCTAATTATTATTATTTCATAACAACTATGCTGGTAATAAATATATAGTGTAACTTTGAATTCGGTCAGAAAACTGAATTTTTCTTAAAACCCTTTTTTTCATAATTTTCATAATCATACTCCGTTGCTGCATAAGTTCCTGTAGGAACACATTTGGGAATTGTGGTATATGCTATTGTCAAATTTCATAATTTAAATAAAAGGTGGAGAATTTTATTAAAAAGCAAATTTGCACACTAAGGTTATGGTACTCTACAGACACTAAATACCTTGTATATAAGAGCCACACAAATCGATTTGCTGTGACTTCACCAGATGCATAAGACCTCAGTAGAGAAGGCTAGTCATTGTGCTTCATAAGCGTTCAGATCAGGATTGGATTCTGCTTAAATATAAACTCTGCAGAATATACCGAAGAAGAAAATAGTAAAAACAACCCGTATTTTGTTTAAAATTTTAAAACTTTTTAATACTTCATGTTTCAACTTTCCTAAATATGTTCCCTATCTACTTTACATAGTGACCGTAGTATGGCTCAGCTACTCTAGCCCAATGTCAGGGGTCACTGACAGAATAATAATTCAACTGTTTTTATAAACTTGAAATGATTTTAAAAAAATATTTCATATCAATTAGATTATTATTTTTATCTTGTATTATGTACTTTTTTAAAACAACAAAAATAATTATTTCTATCTGAATACCAATATTGGTTGTCCTTTAATAAATCTTGTAAAAATGTTTAACTTTTTAAAGATAAAATGTTTTTTAATGTAAAAAACTCCACCTTTTAATCATGCCCTGCATGTATGTATGTTATAAAAATTTTATTTTACGTAATGGCTGATTTACATTTTGTGAAGTAACAAGTGCAGGTGAGAAATGATTAGTTAACATGTTTTTATGGTGTCAAGTGTTAAGTGTAAACAAAATGTTCACACACTTTGATTTGCACTTGCTACTTAACAAAATGTAAATCAGCCATAAGTGATAAACATATAATTGACAAATAACTTTATTTGATGGTTGGAAAAACTGGTTCTAAGTATAATTATAAATAATTATTTGTCATCGTTACAGTGGTTTCTTGATCACTTAGATGACGAATATTTTATGATTTGGTGCAGGAAAAAATATTCTTGAAAAAATAATTATATTTTGCTTCATATGTTCACATCTCTATAAAATGAAATTTATAGCAAAAGTTGATAGTTTTGGATATTTCAAAAGAACCTTAATTTGTCATTAATGCGACGAATAATTAGCTATTGCAATTCAAGGGTTAAGTGGTGGAGCACGTTTGTGAACTTCCCCTTAAGGTTTTTAGGTACATACATACATACGATGTTGTTTTTTCTGTTGAATATTCTGTATGTTGTACCGAAAATAAAGGTATTTATTTATTAATATAAATTATTATTATTTAAATTTTAGTGTTTTCATAGGAGTGTACTTCCTAATACTACTAATTGTAAAATAAACAAAAAGATATAACTTTTTGCATTTTTGTTTCCTTCTACCGTTAATATGCATAATAATTCAAGTTATGCAACAAAAATTATGTTAAATACTTTGATATGACAAAAATATAGGTGCTAAAACCTACAGAGGTTGTTAGAAACTTCAATACAATTGTACATTCACGACGATTTATTTCCAAAATTTGTGAATACATTAAACTTACAAATTATTTTAAAATCTCTCCTTTAATATCTTTAGAATCGAGGTATAAAGTTTTAAGAAATTTTCATTTAATTCCTGGAACAACACAAAAATCATAGACGCGGACACATAATTTAGTCCTCATAAAAAATTGGGAAAGAAAATAAATTTATTTTACAACTGGTTTTCGAAGTGAGTACCTTGACTCCTTATGCAGGCAGGAGCCCGTTTCCTTATTTCACTTTGGAAGTTCTGTGTAATTTGTACGTTTAATGTATTCACAAATTTTGGAAATAAATTGTCGGGAATGTACAATTGTATTGATAGGCCAGTCATTATAGCTTTTTTTCGGGAAAAAAATACTATTAGAAGTTTCTCTGCGGAATATTGTTCCGAAACGTGTTATAAACAAAATATCAAAAAATCAACTCGAGACTAGTTGGGAAACTTTGTTAAAACAATAGTCAAAATTATGGAAAAGTGGTTTTTGACTCGCGTAAAAAAACTGTTATTCATAGAGAAAAAAGGTTTATACAAAAAAGGTAGATATTACATAAATCTGTGAAATAAAACAAGTCCGATTAAATTCCGATAATTTGTTTATGCGCAAGCGCTCAAAAATTGTCGAAAATGTCCGCTTTTTTCAATTGCTAATAATTAATGCAATTTTCATCACAGACACTTGTAATTCAGAATGTTTGAGGCTTTTTGCACCCTTAATAAGTGGTAAAAATTTCATCCCAAAAACTTCATTAGCTTGGCGTTGACGGAATTTATTATCTAAGAAGATGCTATTTTCAATTCACTTTTCCCAAGCTCCATGGGCGAAGTTAAGGGGGTGGCAAAATCCGAATTAGCCCCCCCAAAAACATTATTACACGTACACATCAGAACAGAAAATAAAAAACATACTTTTTTGACAAAAAAAAAAATAATTGTATAACTTCATATTTGATAGTTGTTTCAATTGAATCCAAGTCGGCGTCACTGCCCAACAGAAGTCGGAATTGATAATGAGGTTTTAAAGGCGGAAACGACCGTAATTAAGAACTGTGTCAGGAAACGGGACGAAAATATTAGTATATCTGATATTACATATGTTGTCAGAAAAGACACATTTCCAAATTTTAAGGTCAACCGTGGGTCAAGCAGTTCAGTTCTTTAGCACTTGCTAACATTGAAAGTGACATTTCAAAATCCCTGATTCTAGACGATATTCTGGAAGAATTTATAACTTTTAAAATAAAATTATGACAAAAAAAATTTTTTTTTTCATTTACTTTTAGTATTTATGGATTGGTAGAAAAATATGCTTACCTTACTTTGATACATACACAAAAATAGAATGAAAAAAATATATATATTTTTTCATATTAGGGCTTTAGCCCCCCCAGATCCGATGACTTAACTTCGCCCATGCCAAGCTCACAGGCGTAGTAGGGTTTCAATCATTAGTTATTTTTGTATCTAAATAGTTGTATTGACATTATGCATTTACTGATAATTTAATTTTTCAAATTTAATTTGTTTAAAAATGACTGAAAAAATGTTAATATTTATTAAATTGTTAAGCGCGCATGCTCCGCCTCGCTCTCCCCACTCGTTCGCTAGACCAAGTAATAGAACGCATCACCGCTATCTTCTTTTTCACAATTAAATAGTTGAATTCACCTTAATGTTAATGTAGGATATGAAAATATAGCTCTTAATGTATACCCTTTCCAAATTTCGGCTCTTAATATTAATAATTAAGGTCACTGCGATTAAATAAAAAAAAAATATATCTCAGCTTCTAATCAACTTACGATGTTTTTTTTAAATTCGAAGAAAATTAAAGTATAGAGGTTATTATTTTATTTTATAATAATTACTTATCTTAACAATTTAATAAATATTAACATTTTTTCAAAGTAATGTTTAAACAAATTAAATTTGAAAAACTAAATTCTCAGTAAATGCATATGTCAATACAACTATTTAGGTACAAAAACAACTAATGATCGAAACTCTACAACGCCTGTGAGCTTGGGAAAAATGAATTGAAAATAGCATCTTCTTAGATAACAAATTCCGCCAACGCCAAACCAATGAAGCTTTCGGGCTGAAATTTTTATCACTTATTAAGGGTGTAAAAAGCCTCAAAAATCCTGAATTACAAGTGTCTACGATGAAAATTGCACTAATTCACAGGTAAACATTTGATCTAAGCGGGAACACCGTAATCGGTATAGGCTACTAGGGGTTTTTGGGGTCGCTGATTACGATGAGGGTCAGTTAACCTCCATCACGTCAGGTTCAAGGTCATTTGAAGGTCAAATGCAGAAAGCCATACAAAATCTGAAAAAAATCATGGATATGTTTTTGAGGTCGGACAATCCGAATCTGAGGTCAGCTAAGCTCCACAAGGTCAAGGTCATTTGAAGGTCAAATGCAGAAAAAGCCATAAAAAATCTGAAAAAATCATGGATGTTTTTGAGGTCGGACAATCCGAATCTGAGGTCAACTAAGCTCCACAAGGTCAAGGTCATTAGAAGGTCAAATGCAGAAAAAGCCGTGGAAAAGTCTGAAAAAAATCATGGATACGTTTTTGAGGTCGAGGAATCCGAATCTAAGGTCAGCTAAGCTCCACAAGGTCAAGGTTATTTAGAGGTGAAATGCAGAAAAAGCCTTGATAAAATGTGAACAAATTCATCTTTATGTTTTTGGGGTCAGGAAATCTGAATCTGAGGTCTTTGAAGTTCCAAAAGGTCAAGGTTAAGGGATGAAGTAATTTTTGAAAAAATCTGAAAAAATGATGGTGGATTAAGGTGAATCCAGACGTTTTTATGTCTAGAATATACAAGTTACTTCTGAGGATACTTATTGGGAGCTGTGTCAATTCTTTTTTACTTTTATACTTTTACTACCTTTTATGCTTCACTTGTGAGCTTAAACTTGATTTGTAGTGTGATCTGAAATGTTACTTTTTTGCAATATGGTACTTTTTTTATTAAACCCTAGTAAGGCAAAGTAGCAAAGCTCATAAAATTTCGGTTTCGTACATGAAAATTTATGTGTGGTTGCACCCAGGGCACCTCCACGCTGTGACGGTGGGCAACGGAGTTGTTTCACTATCCGGCGAAGTACCTGGGTGATGGCTTTCATGCCGTCATGGCAACCGCACATAAACAAATTACGAGACAGGGCTTAGACCCAGAATCGACGGCTGGTCAGGGTGGGAAAGCGGGCTCGCAGGCGTCGTCATCATACGACCGTAGCTCTACATCGGTGGGAAACTTGGCCGATGTAGAGTCAAAAGCTACAAGTCAAATTTCATGCAAAAACAATCCAAACAACTTTTGTGTTGTTTGCGGGCAGTATACTGTGGGAAGTAAAGCCAGATTCTCGGAAACATTGAAAAAAAAATATAAAGAATGCTTTGCAATCAATACTGGTTGCTTTCAACGGAAATTGTTTGTTATTTCTTTTACTAGTAGCTATATAGATGCCTCTTCTGCTAGTAAACCTCATAGGAGATAGAACGGTAGCCACATATAACCCGCAGAAAATGTTCTTCGATATACTGACTTTACGGTATTATTATCGGATCAGTGATATATAACTGAATAAGCGCGATGATTCAAGCAAAAGTACTTTAGGCAGTTTTGTTACTTATCTGTGATATATGAGTGAGCGAGTTCCACATTTCAAGCGAAAGTGCGTTAAATGAGTATAAATCTTGTAGAACAGTTGCTTATATATGCAAATATATACACAAGTAAGAAGTAAGGGTTTATATAAAAAAACATGAAGAATAACAACTAAAAAATGTTATGTTAAAAATTTTCTTTTGAACTTGACCTTCTAATACCTTGACCTTGACCTTGTGGAGCTTAGCTGACCTCAGATTTGGATTCTCCGACCTCAAAAACATATCCATGATTTTTTTCAGACTTTTCCATGGCTTTTTCCGCATTTGACCTTCAAATGACCTTGACCTTGTGGAGCTTAGCTGACCTCAGATTCGGATTGTCCGACCTCAAAAACATATCCATGATTTTTTTCAGATTTTTTCAAATGACCTTGAACTGACCCTCTCATTGTAATCAGCGACCCCAAAAACCCCTAGTAGCCTATACCGATTACGGTGTTCCCGCTTAGATCAAATGTTGACCTGTGATTATTAGCAATTGAAAAAAACGGCCATTTTCGACCATTTTTGAGCTCTTGCGCATAAACAAATTATTCGAATTTAATCGGACTTGTCTCATTTTAAGGACGGGATTTTGTACAAAAAATATCGCCCAGCGTGAGTCACGAAACGGGACCCCGGCAGGTGCTGCTCTAGCGGCCAACGCTTCAAGTCTAATAATTTACACTGCAACCATATTCGCCCGATTTTTCAGGAACGGCTCCAATTTGTGTACATACAATCTTATAAGGAAAGAGAGTAAATATTTTATTAATCAGTAATAGATTATCGAGGACAATAATATTTTTTTATTGAGTAGGCAATAATTTTTAGTTAATAAGCTTAAACAATCTTATAATTACTATTCCTTCATTATAAAAACAGAAATACGGTTTTTAAAATTACATGTAGTTTCTTCTTCAAAATTGACGTTAAAACACGTATAACATGGAATAGTCAACAGACTAATGTTTATATTTTCACATTAACAATCCGATAATGTAAATTAACTGCTATTTTCAGTAAAAAAATATATACCTAACCTGAAATATTTTTTTACTTTGGCGAGTCGTATTAACTTAAAAACACTGCTTAATTACTAAAATATATAGAATCTTGCTATTAATTGCGTTTGGAGAATAATATGTATAGGCATAAAATATATATATAATATTACTGTATGTATTTAGTCCATTGAAATGAAGGCTGAACCTCCATTTTTTCCTCTGTCGATCAAACCTGGGCGCAAATATGTTTTCGACCCTCAGGAATCCGAATACGCAAAAATTTTTGACCTAGGTGATCAGGCAAGGGGTCAAAAGGTCAAAAACCCGTAAAAATAAGGTTTTTCGCAAATATCTCGTAAACTACGGCAAGTAGCAAAAAAATAATTGCACCATCGTGTTCCCAGGGAAATTTTACATCGATTTTATGCTATTGCTTATTAAAATTAAATAAATTTATGTCATGTTTTGGACAATTACCAAGCAATATAATGCGATTTCAAATATAATTAGCCTGCAGTTATAGTGGATCTGAATTCAATTGCCAGATACACTATTTTTTTTGCTACTTACTTTAATTTTTAAATGGAAAACCAAAAATAATACTAATGAAGAACAGAAAAAAAACTTTTTTAGAACGAAATACTTATTGCAAAAATGAAATATAGTGCTCTGAAAAATCGACTTGTAAAGCTTATTCTACAAATACTTGTTCATAAAAAAGTCAAAATTTGTATAAACAATTGTTCCCAGAATGACAACTTTTTATTTCTAAATTTTGAAGACTTTTGAGGAATTGAATAATGAATAAAATAAGCCTAGTAGTCCGGGCGAATTAGGTTTTTTTTCAAAAATCGGGCCTAAATCTAATCTAAATAAATTTTAGTGTCATCTAGACACTTGAAGGAACACAGGAAAATTTGGAAAATAATTTTTAACTTGACTTTTGTTAAAGTTATTCAATTGTTAATGAACTAATTTTTCGTGGACTTAATCTTTCATAAAATTTGTTGTAAAAGTTTAAATAATGTATCTAAATTTTTTTTTTCTCGGAGGTCTTTTTATATACATAATAAACAAGATTCCGTTGTAAAAGTTTATAACAGTTTTTTCATTTCACAATATTGACATTAGTTAGAAAAAAGTACAGAAAACCCAGAAAATGTACCCTTAATCGTGTGATAATTTAAACAAATAAAAAAACATCGTAAACAAATGGAATAAAAAATATAAAAAAAATTTTATTGAGTAGTCCAGTAGTTACTCTATAAAATTGTCTTAAATAGTGGAATTCGTAACTTCAATAGTTTAAAAGTTTTAGTCATTTAAAGAATTAGATAATGCATTTTTTTATAAACAAATGTTTATAAAAATAGAACCATTGTAGATATGAAGCAGGTAAAAAAATTCATGTTATAGATCAATAAATTATCTAAAAGATCTACCTGAATGTCAAAGACCGTATCATCAATAGTTTAGAAGTTATAACAATTTATAAGTTTATAAAATAGGTGACCGTTTCAGCTTTGATGTGATAAAGTATTTTTTTTTATTGGTACCCAATTTTGCTTATTTAAAGCACGCCCCAGACTGTTTAAATCCAACTTTTTAAAACGCGCGTTTTAAAGTTACCATGGCAACATCAAGAACCCAAGAAACGTCAAGTCTAAATGTCACCTTTTTAATTATTGATCTGACAGAAGTACCTTGTAACGTCAAATAAAATATTACTAACAAATGTTTGAAAAGCTTTATTCAAATATTTAACATGTTAATTATTTAAATAAATGTGAAATGTGCAGTCGGTATTGTTTGAAATATTAATGCTTCGGTTTTTTAAATCAGATGAAATGCTGTTCAAATTAATACATTTGACATTTTCCGAAGATAAGCAAGCACAACTCGTTCATCTGTATTTGTTACCTTTTGCTCTTCCATCATTTGATGAACTTGTCGTATTCTATTCTATAAGCGATTTTTGCGGTATTAATCGCGATTCTGCTTTACTATTTAAGTAATCAATGTTAGAAGTCATTTTTAAACAATATACAACTAGTAATAACTGTGGTGACAGCAATTAATCTTATGTGCCAATACAGTTACAAATTAATTTTTGTTTTCTCGTTTTCATGACAACGAAAGGTATACTGATGTAACATCACANTTTAGCTAAGTTAATAAACGCAATATATTAATAGAAAAACAAGTAAAATCAAACATTTGGTAAAACAAATTTTTTTATAACATTTCTCGGATTTTTCACTTTTTGTTAACTTTAAAAAATCATTATAAACAAATGAAAAACCTTTTATAAACTTTTACAACGGAATCTTGTTTATTATGTATATAAAAAGACCTCCCAGAAAGAAAAAAATTTGTAGATACATTATTTAAACTTTTACAAGTTTTATGAAAGATTAAGTCCACGAAAAATTAGTTCATTAACAATTGAATAACTAAGAAAAGTAAGTTAAAAATTATTTTCCAACTGGGCTGTGTTCCTTAAAGTGTCTAGATGACACTATAATTTATTTAGATTTTTAAATTAATATCGAATACTATAAAAAAATTATTTTGTGTTGCACACTTTGCTTGGAGGCGACGCGAGGACGCGGAAACCGCCGCGCGGAGCCATATTTTCAACGTCAAATTAAAATTATAAATAATGGAGCTACAATTCCGGGAGTCTCGACTTATTGTGCTGAAATTTTCTCCTCTTTCAGGATCTTTATTGAAATTTCAGCTATCTTCAATATTTTTTTAGTTATAGCTAAAAAAGGAGACTCCCTTTTTTCTCTTCGTTTTTTGTTTATAACAATTGCTATTTTTAATTGCGGATAAATTAAAAAATACTTCTTTCTCAGAATTTAATTCCGAATCCAATGTACTAACAACCATATTTTTAGGATTACAATAACTATTTTTCGCAGAAAACTCACTTCTCGACTAGACTAGTGGTTTCCTTCTTATCGGTAAGTAGCTACTGATTTGTAGATTGAAAAAGAAATCTACCTGAGCCAGACCAATTTTTAAGCTGTAAATTTATTTTGAAACTACCAAGGCTACAACATAAATAACGATTTTATGTGGGACACCCTGTACGTAAAATTTAATCTTATTCTAATAAAGAAACATTCGTACATATTATTGGTTTTTTATGCGTTATATTTTCGTACTACTTAAGCTTTACAAAATCTTATTACTTAGGTACTTTTAAAAAATTACCCATATTTATAAATCAAAGATAATATCAGACCATTATGGGCCCCATATTCTTTAAATAGTGTTTTCCGCAAAAACAAATAATTTCAAACATTTAATAACTGAATAATCTAAAGCTTATCAAATAATAGGAATGTTATGTCATACCACCTGAGTATTTTCAAAGACGCCGCAGTAAAACGAATAAACAGGTGCAAAAAACGATCATATCATTAAGGTTTTAGGTGCTGAAATCTACGAAAATACTATCTTTTTTATATATAATTCCACATGTAAATATTCTTATAACATTTTATTTTTGTGTTTACTTTTGTTCTACACGTTCTACTTTTAAGAATATGGCCACCTTATGCTTTATTTTAGCACGCATTTTGTAATAAGCCAACTCTGTGTTTTTGCCTTCATTTTCAAAGGTAGCGACACCTGTGACAAAGTATACAAACTAATTATACCTACAAATTCTTGTTTGAGATAGAAATCACTAAAATTCTGGTTTAAGTATAGAAAAAACATGGAGTCATGTGTAAAATGTTGTCATTTTACTTGAGGACACAAATTATAGAATTGTTAATAAATATTAATCTGAAAATTAAATACAAATGATCCTGTGTCCGTTCTAGTGAGTGAAGTAGTTTGGTTATTGTGCCTGACCTAGTTCCGTCGTAAATGCAATATATTGTCAGACTAACAGTATGGTTAAAATTGAGGTACTTTGGCATTTATTTAAATTATTCTTCTGTTCTCATGAGCATTGAAATTTATTCCACTCACTAGCAGGAACCATTGTGAATACATTGATATATAATAATATTCAATTATATTAGTTTCTTCGACGATTTGTTTCCTCATCTGAAGCTCTGTTACATGGTAAAAATATACATGCTAAATCGCCCCCTTAAAGGTTTATTTAATACCTACCTTTTTTGTATAAACCTCTTTTCGCTAAGAATAATAGTTTTTTTACGCGAGTTAAAAAACCACTTTTCCATAACTTTGACCATTGTTTAAATAAAGTTACCCAACTAGTCTCGAGTTGATTTTTTGATATTTTATTTATAACACATTTCCGAACAATATTCCGCAGAAAAACTTCTAATAGTATTTTTTTCCCGAAACAGGCTGTTCCATGTCTATAATGACTGGACTATGAAGCTTCTAACCTCTGTAGATTTTAGTTCCTGTATTTTTGTCGTATCAAAGTATTTAACATAATTTGCATAACCTGAATTACTATGCATATTAATGGTAGAAGGAAAAAAAAGTTCAAAAAAGTTATCTTTTTTTTTTTTTATTTTACAATTAGTAGTATTAGGAAGTACATTCCTAAGAAAACACTAAAATTTAAATATTTCGAAAACTATCAACTTTTAGATAATGCATATTATGGTTCATTT
The DNA here is from genome assembly GCF_000390285.2 of Anoplophora glabripennis. Taxonomy (NCBI): domain Eukaryota; kingdom Metazoa; phylum Arthropoda; class Insecta; order Coleoptera; family Cerambycidae; genus Anoplophora; species Anoplophora glabripennis. The sequence goes on along the minus strand of NW_019417421.1, from coordinate 25,165 downwards.
GACTGCAAATTGTCTGTACTAACATATCTTCAAAGGAATACGTCGACTTACCAGTCGCCCTTTATATACAGGCTGATTCAAAATTTAGTAAAAAGAATTTAGGGGTGTATTTTTGAGGTCAAAACAAGACTTTTTTTTCCTATAAACGTGAGTCTACAGATGCTTAGTTTTCGATAAAGATGTTAAAATTTTTGATTTTTTAGGAATACTTTACAAAAAGATTTGAACTTGGGGTAGGGGGTTTTTTAGGATGGTAAATTTAAATATATAATTGCTTTTGACGCTGCTTATAGAGGGCGCCACTTATAAGGGTACGCTTGAATTAAATTAGCCCACACTTTTTTACTACTCTGTACATTGACCTTTCGTATTAGCATGTTTATTCCCCTATCAATTTTAAGCAAAAAAGGTATACTAGGTTGAAATCTCTCAGACCAACCGATATTGGTCAATGAAGAGTTAAATACACACCATATTTTCAAATTTTATTAACTATGTATTTACGATGAAAAATTTTAAAATTTATTTTCACCATCTAATCAGTAATGCAACGATCTTGAATTTTAGCTTTTATAGTTTTTTCAAGAAAATCACTGCTGACTAAATGGTAGTATTGTCACTAGTCAGCAACGATTTTCTCAAACATGGTTAGCTGTATCAAAAAAATGTAAAGAACTAAAATTCGAGATCTCTGCTTTACTGATTAGATCAAAATACATTTTTAAATTTTTCACCGTAATAGTCAATAAAATTTGAAAATATGGTGTGCATTTAACTCTTATCAGTCAAATCTCAGAAATGGTTAGTCTGAGAGATTTCGACCAAGTATATCTCTTTTGCTTAAAATTGATAAGGGAATAAACACAATACACAGGGTAGCAAGAAAGTTAGGTCCAATTTAATTAAAGCGTGCCCTTATAGGTGGCATCCTCTACAAGCAGCGCAATTAGTAACGACATATTTAAATTTAGCATCCTAAAAAATCAACGTAGCCCGTTTTATTCCAACATTCAATCTGTTTCGAAATTATTCCTAAAAAAATCAAACAAAATAAAAAACTAACACATATCGAAAACTAAGCATTTGTGGATCCACATTTATATGAAAAAAAGTCCTATTTTGACCTCAAAAATATGCGCCTAAATTCTTTGTACTGAATTTTAAATCAGCCTGTATATATAAACAAAGTACGCGAAGCACCAATGGCTCCATCTGTAGTGCTGACTTCCTATCAAGCAGTTCGATGTCTACTATGGTAGGAAGTGACGTGTTTCCAGGCACTTTGTTGCACGACTAGTCGCCTAGATGGCGAAAACAAGTGTTACCTTACCACAGACCGGATTCGGACTTATTGGTTCTCATCAGTGTGCCATAGGTGAGACAACCGACGACCGACCCAGCTGTTCTAGTGTCGTGAAATCACGATAAAGAAGTACAAAGTACGCGGAGCACCAATGGCTCTATCTGTCGTGCTGACTTCCTACCAAGCAGTTCGATGGCTACTATGGTAGGAAGGTCTGTGTCTGGTGGGTTAAACTGACGAGCGATCCTAGCTGTTTTTCTACTAGGTAACACTTGTTTTCGCCATCTAGGCGACTAGTTGTGCAACAAAGTGCCTGGAAACAGGTCGCTTCCTACCATAGTAGCCATCGAACTGCTTAGTAGGAAGTCAGCACGACAGATAGAGCCATTGGTGCTCCGCGTACTTTGTACTTCTTTATCGTGATTTTACGACACTAGAACAACTGGGTCGGTCGTCGGTTGTCTCACCTATGGCACACTGATGAGGACCAATAAGTCTGAAACCGGTCTGTGTCTGGTGGGTTAAACTGACGAGCAATCCTAGCTGTTTTTCTAATATATATATAGCAACATCTTACTTGTAACTAAATTATCCAAATTAACAAGTGATGAATTCTCTCCCAGAAAACTCAATGGTGTCTTTTTTGTTGCACTCGTGGCAGGCTCTGGTTCTCCTAAGCTCAATGCATCACCCAGCAGATTCAACTCGAATGGATCATTGGTGGTACTATCATTAGTACCATTAGCTTTTGGAGAAGTTGATTTATTCCTGTTCGTTATAACATCAAATTCATCTAAATCAGTTGAAGAGCTTTGACTAGCTGGAGACCACGGGTCATGCTTTGCAGATGTACCATGTGATAGAGGCATTGGTGAGGTGTGTAAATTAGTTGGAGCCGTCCAAAGATCAGGTTGCTGGCCTGCAGCTGCAGGGGTCCAAGGATCTACGTTACGAGATTGTTCATGAGGAGACATCAATGAGGGCGCCTTCCATGGCGATGTTTGCTGTATAAGAAAACATTAATATTTTGTATCCATTTACTACTAAAATTATTAAATTCTGAAGTGGACCTCCAAATGACCCCTAAGTTTGACCTCTTGCGGAAAACCAAATTCATTATCATATGGCCCCCTCAAAATCTTACAACTTTTGTACTGGAAGTTTTTCAATTGGAGGTCATCCTACAAAGTTATTCGGGGTCATCGATTAAAACAGAACACCCTGTATACGTATAAGTTGTCCCGAAGTTGTCATGCAATATTTTATCAGTGTATTGTATTATTATACAGGGTGTCTGAGAATAACGTGTACAACGAAGACCACAGATTCGAGGACTCAAAATAGGCAGATTTAGGCTAATTCACCTATATCCGAAATCGCTTACGTTTGGCCGCTAGATGGCCTCAGTTTGTAAAAATTTTTTGAATTTTGTAAATAACATGAATATGTATTATTCGATTTTGATTATTTCCTCCTACAGAATTGAGGGATGGTGATAATATCTGTTCATAACTTTTTGCTCTTTCGATAATGACAACTATTTTTTATTTGATAGGGTGATACCATTTGGAAGTTTTTAGGCCTCTTGTAGAATTTTAATTAAATAAGCGGTTTTGGTACAAAAAAATATTTTTTAAATGTTTACATTATTTGCCACCCATATTACAATACTTAACAAGGTGCTGGTAGGCTCTGATTTTGTAGGTTGACTGTAATTTCGGTTTGATCTTTTACTAACTTTCACTGTAAATGTCCGGCAGTCTCTGAACCAAAGATTCCCTCATTGACGGATTGGTAGAGGGGATAATGTTCCTGTTAACCAGAACTTAACACCTTGCGACTATTATCTTCAGGCACTGAAAACAACAGTGTATGTTTCCACATCTAACACTGAAGAATTGTGGAGGCATATCCTAAATGCCATAAATAGCCCTTAACAACTGCAAAGGGTTTCCTTAACTTTATTCGCCGAATTAACCTTTTTGTAGAAAAAGGGTGGTGATTTAGAACAGTTTTTATAATAAGTTGTACTAAATTTAATCAGCTTTATTACTTTTATCTCCAGCATTTTTTATTGTATTTGATTGTTTTTACGAATTATTTTATAAAATTAGGCACGTTGTAAATAACTTTGATTCTTTTTATTTGTGTGTATCCATATCGAAAAATGAAGTAACATGGTATATCTTATCAAATTAAACACTCATTAAGAATTGGCAGGTACAATCGGCGCCACCCAAATGTGAACGGCAATATTGTACCGTGTAATTTAAACTTCAAATCATAGTCGTAAAATTCAATAGTTGTCAAATATACACATATGTCATTTAGAGCAAACGTAATTAAATGTAAACAAGTAACGTGAAATATGCCGGAGCATTTAACTGAAGCGCATAGAGCAAGGGCTATAGCTAAATTAGAAGATAATTGGTCTTCAAGTGAAGTGGCTGCTGATTTAAATGTCAGTAATAGTTATATATTATATTATATATTTTATATTAAACAACGCTGGCGAGAACAATAATTACAAAGATCTATCAGGCAAGGTGTCGGAAAGGTTTCCAGCGACGCGGAAGACAATGCCTTGGTCGAATTTATCCATAAGAATACCCTCTCTGTGTTACGCCACTAAAAAAGTCTGATTTACTATGATAAAATCCAGATGAAATTTCCATAACTACTGAAATGCATTCACATTTGGGTGGAGTCAACTGTACAATGACTTAAACATCAAACTGAAATTACAGTCAACCTACAAATTCAGTGACTACTAGCACTTTGTTAAGTATTGTAATATGGGTGGCAAGATAATGCAGACATTTACAAAATATATTTTTTTTGTACCTAAACCGTTCATTTAATCAAAATTCTACAAGAGGCCCAAAAACTTCCAAATGGTATCAAATAACCTGAGGGTTGAGCTATTTACCAGGCGCATCCCTGGGTGGCGGATAGAAGGAGCCATAGGATCTCAGTTCTGTGGCTAGGGTTGTCATAAGCAGGTCCTCTGGGGCTAAACCCCTGGCTTGGACTTTAGCGAAAACACCCGCGCCATTATTCTATGGCTAGAAATTGGCCTCAATGATTTGGGATCGAGGGGGATTATCCCTCTTTATCCTGCCTCATCTCGTGTAGGCCTGGACAGCCTTCGTAGGTGGGCCCCATCCGTCGTCTACCCCGACCGCAAATGCGGCCGGTGTAGGCGCTTTGTGGGACCTCCTTTTGTCCTGGCTGGGCCCCGCCGGCTAGGGCCCTTTCTTCTGACGCTCTTCTTGAAGACACCCTGCGGACCAGCTCCCACGTGTTTGTGACGTGCGTGGTGATCCGTGTTGTTGGAAGAAGGGTGCTTGGTGGTTGAGCCTGCAACACGCCACTTCAGTCTGGGATTCGACTAGACGGGCGGCTGGAAACTAACCCACTCCCAGCCAATCGGCTGCGCCATCCTGTTAAAGGACCGGCAGGGTGAGCTCCTAGGACAGAGAGCGCATAGTGGGCTGCAGAACTGGGCGTCGGTTGGCTTCGTCATTCAGGGATGCACAACCCTCTCACGTCGTTGCCCTGCCTTCGGGAACTATATCCACTTGGCAGCCCTGGTGACTGCACGTGTTTGCCGTGCACTATCAAGTGGACGAACATAACAAATTCTACAGGGATGAAAAAATTGCCAACCCAGCGACAACACTCACCACAACTGGGACCATCTCGAAATGTCACCCCAATTGGGGACACACAGAAGCCTCATAGGGGCAAACAAATATATAGAATGCGCACCTACGCCTCAGGTGCCACCCACAACGTCTGGGAAGTGTAACCCAGTGCGGAAGGTTGAGCAACCCAAAGGTCTGCCACCATCTGCATAGGGTCAACACCGCTCAAAGGGAACGGGACCGTCCTTAAGGAAGGCAGAGTACCTGCACGGTGTGCCACCTTAACGAAAGGCGGAACTGCACCAAAGGAGAAGGTACCCTCAAGAGGTACCACCCTCTAAGAAAAGAAACAGGTCGGGTACTTTATCAGAGGTGACTTCGATGAAATATAAGAAGGTTAAACAGACCACTGTCAGTGATGCCCCATAAGGATAGCCTCAACTCCTCCATTTCTGGTGCAGAAAAAGGAGGAATCCTCTCCTTCCCGCAGGAGGATGTGAGGATGACTACCAATAGCAACCACAATAGGGTTGTTGACCAAATTTCAAAAAGTAGATAATATAATTCTACACTTACTAATTAGTGTGTATGGACAATTAGAGATTGAGAAATGCGTCGGAATAGTTTTAAAATAATTATTTAAAACTGATTTTTATATAATATTTCAAAACGGCTGTGACGTCATAAGGGGCACCTTGTAGTGAAATTATGTGTAGATGATTGCATAAAGGAAAAAAATTGGAGGAAGAAGATGCTCTGTCAACACTGTCAGTAGTGACAGTCTGTCAATGATACCTTCGCATAAAATATTTTCAAGTCTACGAGTTATTTTCCTTAATCTTCGAATTCCATTATTAAGTAAATTTATTATTTAGTAATAAGCATTTAATACCTTCCTTCCCTTAGAATTGAAGTAGAATGTGTGAATGGGGATTTGTGAAAGCTATTCGCAAATTTTACCGAAAATTGAAATTTTTATGATCATGAATTGAATTTTTAAACGACCAACCGTTTTAATATTGGCGAAATCAGAGGTATAAAAGCAGTCAGGTAAGGATTAACATATTTAATGAATGATTTTATTGTGTTTATTTATAATATAAATAATAAATATAAATACCTATTTATTTACGGAAAATTATAGTGCAGTTCGGGAGTCTTATGGAGATAATGCAATTGGCTATGTGGAATGTGGAACAAAACACCACTTAAATTTTGTTGAATCCATTACCATCAGGAAATTAATAATAACTATCACAAATACTCTTAATTGATAGACTGCTGTCACTGTGTCACTACTGTCACTTTTGTTTAAAAAACAGGAAACAGGGCAACAGGGTTTGATGAATAATTTTGATATATTTTCTTCTTCTTCAAAATTATGCAATAGGATCGCTACTAGCTTCTTGTTCAATTGCCCCTTATGACGTCAGACTAAGCTGGCTAAATACCCTCTGGGTGAAGGCCAAAAAAAAAGAAGAAGACGTCAATTAGTTTTTAAGTATCACAAAAATTCATAAATGATTTATACCACTAATTTATCATATATTTAAAATTTTACTATTCAGGCAGGTTCTTTTATATAAAATCTTTGTATCAACAACAATTTGTATATGGTTTGTTTTTATAGTCAACAACCCTATTGCAGTCAAAATGGTTGCCAATAAGGTAAGTGTGATACAGTGTAACCTGCAACACAGCAGGGTGGCAACGGCTGCCACAGCTTAATACAGCTGGAAGAGTCCGTGTCGGCGCCTTTGATGTGGCGGTCGAGAACCAAGCGAGACGGAATCGTGCTCTCTCAGATTAAGCGGAATTGTCGGCGCTGGATTAAAATAATTTTTATTGAAATAAAATATTTAGTTTCTACCTGACAGTACCATAGTAGGAAATTTTAATAATATGAAATTTGAATTAGAATATTACGTGGTATGACAGTAAAAGTAGAAAATAGGTATTTTAGATAGGTAATAGGTTTTGTACTTGGAGTTAATACGGATTATTAAAAAAAAACTTGAAGAGTAATTAAAATTCCTTGTTGTAAGTTCCTGTTTACTGACGTAATCCTTAGAGAAGAAAATGGTTAAAATCGTGGTTTTTTCGAACAAAAAATCGTTAATATCTCGAAAACGGTAGATTTTAGAGAAAAGTTGCATATGAACATTTTTGTTCAGGATACCCCAAAAAGCGTATAAATATGTGTTTCGAGCGAAAAAATCGAAAATTACGAATTTGTTTAAAAAAAATTGTTTAAACAATTTTTAACCATTAGTAACGTCTGGCAACATGCGGATATGATTCAAGGGTCATTTTTTTAGTAAGATTATGAAAAAAAAATCGAATGAGAATCATGTTCCTAGCGGGAGCAACGATACAGCCTGGACTAATACTTATACATATTATAAAACATACCTACAATACAGGGTGTTCATAAATAAGTGTCGCAACGGAAAACTTAAATTCCTCTTGAAAAAAGAAACATTATTTTCCTCTTCCATTTTTCTCTCCGGGCTTTCATTTTCGAGATACACGGTGTCAAAACTTTAATTTGTTTTTAGTTTTTCGCCAATATCTTAGAAATCGTTTGAACTACAGGACTGAGCTTTTGTACACACATTACCACTATTAATAGCTACTTTTTCGCACCCTTCTCGAATTCATTGGACGTGCCAGTGGTGGAGATTTTAAGGTATCATAAGGGTTTACCCAAACCCCCCCCCCCCTAAATTTTACGCCACTGAAAAAATTGACTTTTGTCATCAAATTCTAAAGCGCCAATGAATTTTACACAATAAAAGTTCTCTTGGTTCATTGCTCTAAAGTCAACCGTTTTCAAGAAAAATAACTTTTTATGAACAAAAGCAAACATTTTTGCTAACGTTCCATGTCAATACTGTCGAAAAGTTGACCGATAGAGGTGAAGCCGCAGCGGCAGAAAGAAACATGATTAGAAGATGTAATGCGTGCATTCAAGCCAACGAACGTAATTTTGAACAGTTTCTGTAAATTTTACTCGCCAAATTGATAAAAAAAGTTAAAATCCTATCTGTTGTTAAATTTCGTTAAAATTGTTAATTATTACACCTATTTTTTGAATTACAAAAGATTTTCGAAACGTTAGCAAAATCACCAAAAATTAAAATATGTCCAGTCTCATCTACAGTAGAAACTAATAATTGCTCAAAGTGATCAAGAAAACTTTCAAATTCTACTACAACAGTACTCGGAGAAACATAAATTTCAAATACAAAAAATACAGGCATTAATAAGACACTTACAGCCAACAATATCAACATCCGGTGCAACATTGACAAACGAGTCCAAGTTGAGTGTGGTGACCTTCAATAATCTGTCAAATGCCAATAATAAACCACCTTCATAGTTACGGCCTGTAATCTCAACCCGCCTATCTGATTTAAAGAAAGTATAATTATCCGGAAAATATTCAGAGCTAAATATACTCTCCATAAACCACGTTTCAGAAAATCCAATGATTTTAAACTCGGCGGCAGAAACTGAAGCGTAGAATTCATCGACCATAGTCCTTAAACGTCTCACATTCTGAAAGTATCCTCATACTTGCGTGGATAATTTATTACTGCTTTGCTTATTTAGTTTAAATGAATTATTTTGGGTACATCACGTATATACAGGGTGGTCCCGATGAGCCAAAATTCATGGATAGATTCCCGAAGCAAAAATATTGTGATTTAGCCGAACTTACCTTAATCCAAAAGTAAATAGTTAAAGAGATACAGGGTGTTAAGTGTAAAATATTATTTTAGTTTATTTCCATTTATTTTAGAGATGGGTAACTCAGTACTGCGTTGCGTTATTGCGCTGATACCAAAATTATTATTGCGTTAACGCAATTGAGTTACATCGGCACCGCGACACCACACGGCACACTTACACTTTTGAGTCAAACTCGGAGTCATGCGCTGTGCCCCGACAGACAAAGCCGAACGAAACACGTCATCACGTCATCACGTCAAAAGATTCAACTCTCTATTGGCTATTTACAAAACCAAGAATTTGAGAAGAAAAGAACACAGTGTAATATGTATATCCAATCTACCAAAATAATGTAAAAACGTTATATTAGGAGTAATATCTTTGAAAATAATATTATAGGACGAAAAATTGCGTGACGTATGAAATAACATGACTATGACTATGACATGACTATGATAAAATGGAATATACAGGGTGTATTTAAATGGAGGGGCACAAATGATACCAGATTCCTTGGGTGAAAATAAGTCGATTTAACCTAACATATCTATATCCCAAGTCGCATAATAAAAAAGATACAGGGTGTCAAAGTGGAAAATAAAAAATGGTTCTTCCTTAATAATTTCTATAATTTTAGTCAGAAATGTTTCAAATTTTCAACAGAGAGATTTTTTAATAATGGAAAAAATAATATAATAATGATTTTTCAGTGTCGAGTACAAGGCGCCCTCTGCTGGCAACATTATGCATTAAATACGTAGTAACTTTTTTGCCAACCCCCGTATACAGCTTTTAGTAACAAAATATGAAGTATTGGACATTTTTCAACGAAAAAGGTATACTTATCGAAAATGGCTAAAGCCAACCGTTTAGCAGATATTTTGAATTTCATAAATTAGTGTTACGGATTTATACCTCCACGAATACCAAGATATAAACAAACACTTTTGTTAATAAATTCAAAATGCATTGCCTCATAGTAATTATTAGTTGTGGATCTGTATTTTAAAATTTGACCAAAAGCCCCCGGTCGGACAGGAATCAACTGAGTCAACACTATTTTTTCTGTTTTAAATTTACTTTACTATTGAAAATGGCTAAAGCCAACCGTTGAAAATATATTTTTAATTTCATAAATTAGTGTTACGGATTTATACCTCCACGAATACCAAGGTTCGAGTTGCTTAAATAAATATAAAAATCGTGTCGATAAATGTCAGTTGATAATACTCGTAAGCTGCAATTTTGAAGCATTAGTTTAAAGTGTTAAAAATTTATTTTAGTCACTATTTACCTGCAACCTAGATATTAAATAGTTTTGGATTTGAATAAAATAGCAAATCATGTATACTAATGACGAGTATGTCGATATGTTGCAAGTATTTTTTAAATGTTACAAGAACTATGCTGCTGCTGTACGACTTTATCATGACATATATCCCAATCTTCGTGTTCCTGCTAGAAAAACTTTTGCGGCGGTAGAAAGAAGACTTCGAAGAAACGGACACATTCAACCTCATCCTGAAGGTACTGGCAGAAGACGTCTTATTCGCGATGTAGAACTTGAAGAAGTTGTCCTTGGCAATTTACAAGATCAGAATTCTGAAACTAGTATCAGAAAATTGGCGACACAGTATAACGTTTCACATTGGTACTACTATTTGGAAAATTGCAAATGATGATAACCCTACAATCTACAACCTGTGCAGGAATTGACTGCTGCGGATTTGCCTAACAGGATAGATTTTTGTCAATGGTATATGAACATTTCAAGGGAAAACGGAAATATTTTATCCAGTATTTTGTTTGGTAATTAAGCGTCAATTCACTCATGGTCTGACAAAAATCCTCACCAAGTTTGTACATCCAAATTTCAACATAATTTTAGTTTAAATGTATTGGCAGGAATCGAGATTATCTTATTGGTCTGTGTATTCTTTCTCGGCATCTCGGCGGAATCGATTATTTGAGATTTTTAAATGAGCAACTCCCAATATTGCTTGAAGACGTGCCACTAGCTATCTGTGAACACATGTGGTACGCACGTGACGGAGCTCCTGCTCATAGCTGTTAAACAATGTTTGTTAGCTATTGGACAATGGTTAAATTTAAATTTTCCTGGGAGATCGAGGGAACGATGCACCAGTTAAATGGCCTACGCGATCACCGGATCTCACACCCATGGACTATTTTTTATGGGGTCACTTAAAAAATGTTGTTTATTCCAACCCAATTGATAGTGTGGAGACGCTACGTCAAAGAATTTTTGCAGCAGCTGAGGAAGTAAAGAATGCCATACATATTTTTTCAAGAGCTGGTCATAATTTTATTCGTAGAATTAGACTATACTTACAGGAAAATCGAAATTACTTCGAAAATATCCTTTAAAAATATTGTTTTTTTTATTGCCAGCCAATTATTTCTTTTAAATTATCTATGGACTGTTAAGTGTATCTTGGTTTTAGTTGTTTTGCTCTTTTTTCTAATAATTATTATTAAACTAACAATAAACAGGTAAGTATTTTGCAATATTTTTTCAGCTGAACTGTTATTTTATATGAGATTTCTTTAATTCAGGGTTTAAATAATTTCACATGCACAAGAAAATGTGGTTTTTTAATAAGGATACCGAAAAAACAATTAAATAGAAATTATGCAACAAATGTATTCACACATGCTAAAATAATACACAAAAATAGTAGAGTAAATTTAAAACAGGAAAAATAATGTTGTCTCAATTGTTTCCTGCGCCCCCTTTTGGTCGAATTTTAAAATACAGATCCACAACTAATAATTACTGTGAGGCAATGCGTTTTGAATTTATTAACAAAAGTATCTTGGTATTCGTGGAGGTATAAATCTGTAACACTAATTTATGAAATTCAAAATATCTGCTAAACAGTTGGCTTTATCCATTTTCAATGAGTATACCTTTTTTGTTCAAAATAGTCATATATTTCATATTTTCCTACTAAAAGCTGTATGCGGGGGTTAACAAAAAAATTACTACATATTCAATGCATAACGTTGCCTGCAGAGGGCGCCTCATACTCGATACTCAAAAATCATTTTTATATTATTTTTCCCATTATTAAAAAACCTCTCGGTTGAAAATTTGAACCATTTCTGACTAAAATTATTAAGGAAAAAACCATTTTTTATTTTTCACTTTGACACCCTGTATATTTTTTTTTATGCGACTTGGGATATAGGTATGTTAGGTTAAATCGACTTATTTTCACCAAAGGAATCTCTGGTATCATTTGTACCCCTCCATTTAAATACACCCTGTATACTTGGGGGTTGGGATTGTCATCATGTTTGTCACTGTCTCTGCGTGTTGTGTAAAATATAAAAGCGAGTACGAGGGGGGTAGATGACGCCTGCGTTATTTAAAATTTTTAATTGCAGTTATGTGAAAAATTATGCATTTTAATTTTTAACTTTTATTGAAAAACAGAAACAAAATAATAATTCTTTTATACAAAAATAATTAACTTAAACCTTCTTTGGTTCAGAATAAAATTTAAAACACATAAAAACATAGCAAAAAATATAGGTAATTCTCAAAATACTAACTATAAAAAAGATAAATATAAATTATGTAAAAATATAGTGTTCTTGTTATTTAAATCAGTTTTTGTTATTTAAATTATAATTTAGGAATACTATTTGAGATATTTTTTCAAGATTGTCCAGCGTCACTAAACTGAGCAGTGAGCTGAGCTGATGAAGCTGTGTAGCGAGTCACGCGTCGGGTGGTGTAGTGGTGATACGATGACACCGCTGCGTTTCTCGCTAGGTGCGTCATCCGCCAGTTGAACCGATATTGCGTTATAACGCAATTGAGTTAACGCAGTGGGTTAACGCACAAGTGTGCGCTTGAATTAGTGCATCAACGTAGGAAATTTTGCTGCGTTACCCATCTCTAATTTATTTCTTAATAAATGTAAATATCTACACAAAATTTTGGGGTTTGGGGTTCTTTGGATAGAGGAATTAAAATTTGTTCACATTTTGGTTATAGTTCATAGAGGGCGCCAGCTACCGTAGGTTGATTGTGATGGAAACGACATAACTTTTTTGTACTTTAAGGTATCTCATATTTGATATCAAATTCAACAGTAAAATAGTAAACATTAGTAAAACATATGCCTTTTTGTAAATAATTGTTCAAAATATCCACCTCTAACTTCAATACACTTATCAATGCGTTTATTAAAAGATTGTCTTACTTTAAAGTATAAATCCTTAATGTGAAATGACTTTGCAGCTGCAGTTCTTCTCAAGTGTTTATAGTTTCTCCATAAACAACTTCCGGAAGAACCTGAAATTTTGCTAAATTGTTTAATTTTTTCTGTCTTTATTTGAAAACGAATTTTAAAATAAATTACATATTTACAATGCCACTTTTTTCGTTCTATACATCTACATTTTTGCAATCCGACGTTTCGTCTTCGAGGGGCCATCATCGGGATAATTTTTTTAAATACGTCGCTGCTATTTATATCCAACAATTTTTTACTACTGTTAGCAATACAAATTAGAAATAATAAAATATTTCATAAATTCGTATTATTTTTTTTTATTAGGTACAACTTTTTAAATTATGGATTAAAAAAATTGTTGGATATTTTGTGCTGTATTGACTTTTATTCTCTCCTATCTCTCTCTCTCTCTCTCTCTCTCTCTCTCTCTCTCTCTCTCTCTCTCTCTCTCTCTCCTCTAATAGATACAGGTATTTTGAAAGCGTTCAGAGCCGTACTCTGGAAAAATTTTTAATGATAACTAAAAACCTTTTTGATTACATCATATCATCTAATACAGAATTAAAAATGACTAGATTTTGTCATAAAAATAGCAGCGATATATTTAAAAAAATTAATCTGATGATGGCCCGTCGAAGACCAAACGTGGGATTACAAAAATGTTGACGTCATTGGATAGAGCGAAAAAAGTGGCAATGGCAATGTAAATATGCAATTCATTTAGAATTCGTTTTCAAATAAAGCCAGAAGAAAGTAAACGATTTTGCAAAATTTCGGGTTGTCGGAATTCGCGTCAACAGTAGACTTTGCAGTTAATACTTTATATTGCTGAAATCTCAAATCATCCTGAGATAATTTATCATTTGTGCATTTGTAATTCGACTTAGATGTTTATAGCAATACTGTACAAAAATAAAGTTTTGGGTCAAACAATGAGACAGTTTTTGTTTTATTTTTTTTTCTGTAGAATTGAATGGTGTAATCAGTTTTTGAATGTTTTTTAATTTAAACAAATTATCAATAACTGGAAAATTCATTGTTGCGTCATTTTTTATTTTTTTGCATTTTTGCATGTTTTTGAAATGTTATTACAGATTTTTTTTATTTAACCAAAAAGTATATGACAAAACGAAAAAAATGATTACGGGCAGAACTTTGTACGATGATTTTTTTAAGTAGAATTTTTCTTTGAAAAAGTGTCGGGCCGAAAAAATTAATATCTCAGAAACTTCTTGATTTTTTATCTAAAAAAATTGAGGTAATTTAAGACAGAGAAAGGTATACTTTCACCAAGTTTCGTCAAAATTAAATCATTTTTATGGAAATGAGAAATAAATAACGAAAAATCAGAAAAGAACCTGTTTTTCGCATTTTTCTCGGAAATTTTAAGGTTATGTTAAAAAGTGACCTCTACAAAAGTTGTAGATTTTTGCATGATCTACAACTTTTGTATTGGATACTTTTTTGTTTGACGTCAACTTTTGCTAGAAATAGCAATGATACAATTTTTCATAACTTTTCAACCCCCCAAATCAACCCTCCGCCGCCCCTGCTCACGCATTTATTTTTTTTAGGTTTATTATAAGCCCTTTTACCATTTCCACTTATAAAAGTACAGGTAACAATTTTTTTTTCTCCAAGTGTAAATTGGTTGGTCTCCAAAATGCCATGTAATAATATTAGTAAACCAAATATCCCTCTTATTTTTCCCTTTCGCAATTGTAATATGAATGATTAATAGAACGGTGCCTATAATAAATTAAAATTATGTGAATCACATCAAATTCCGCATTGCCGCACTGCCACTGCCAGGCGACTTGTCGACAACTGAATTTAATGACGCAATGGAGAGCAACAGTGCGTATTGCTCTTTGCCCACACGCTCATTATTCAACTGAGCGTATACATTTCTACCACCTGCACGTTTCATTCGACCAGACCTGTATATGGTTATGGCTAAATAAATGTGGGAACAAGTTTTTCAAATATTTCAATGCCGAGTTGCTACTTAGAGACCGAGCCTGGTACATACATTGAAGTTATTGGTTCTTCAATTGACTTCGGAAAAACTATACCAAAGATGAGATACCTTAAAGTACAAAAAAGTTGTCGTTTTTAACACATTCAATCTATTGCAGCTAGCGCCCTCTATGAACTTTAAACAAAATGTGAACAGATTTCAATTCCTCTACTCAAAGAACTCCAATCCCCAAAATTTTGTGAGGATATTTGCATTTGTTAATAAATTAAAAAAAACTGAAATGATATTTTACATTTAACACCCTGTATCTCTTTAAATATCAACTTTTGGACTATGGTAAGTTCGGCTAAATCGCAATATTTTTGCTTGGGGAATCAACCCATAAATTTTGGCCCATTACCGCGGGACCACCCCGTATTTGATTCTCAGATTGGTTTCGCCTGATGTTAAATGTTCATCCAACTTCTGTTTGACCAAACGGTAATACGCTATATGTCTGGGTATTTGATCGAAGCAAATGCGAACATCCCTAAATTCAGGCATATTCCTTAGGTTCCTAGCTTTACGAATGATTTCGTGAACTAAACATTCATCCCTTAAAGAAATTTTAATCGGACGCAGAGAGCCGATAGCAGAATTATACCGTCCAATGCGAGTTGCTTTCAAATTTCGATCCTCTGGTGCAGAGATGGCTCTAAGAATAAGTACTTGCTCTTTGTCCTGTGCAGCTCTAGTCTGCAATTCCGCAGTTGCAGTACCTTGTTCAACTATGCCATACACCACAACATTTGATTTCCTTTTTTGTCTCTCGCTGATTTCCTGAATTATTTCTTCATACTGGTTGTTATCCAAAGTAGAAAAAATCATCTCAGTAGATGATTTCTTCAGTTACAAAATCTCACTCTTTAGCTCCATTAATTATAGTCACCTGCAATGAATGTAAATCAACTCCCAACTCCAAACAGTTGTCACATGTCCATCTTAACCTTTTACTCGAGTTAAGCACTTTAACTTCGTTAGCAGTTAGGTCAACACAATAGGGTTGTTGACCAAATTTCAAAAAGTAGATCATATAATTCTACACGTAGGTACCAATTAGTGTGTATGCACAATTAGTGATTAAGAAATGCGTCAGAACAGTTTTAAAATAATTATTTAAAACTGATTTTTTTATAATATTTCAAAACGGCTGTGACGCCATAAGGGGCACCTTGTAGTGATATTATGTGTAGATGATTGTGTAAAGGAAAAAAAATTGGAGGAAGAAGATGCTCTGTCAACACTGTCAGTAGTGTGAGTCTGTCAGTGACATCGTCGCATAAAATATTTTCAAGTCTACGAGTTATATTCCTTAATCATCGAATTCCTTTATTAAGTAAAATTATTATTTAGTAATAATCATTTAATATCTTCCTTCCCTTCGAATTAAAGCAGTATGTGTGAAACAGAATTTGTGAAAGCTACCTCGCAAATTTTACGGAAAATTTATATTTTTATGATCATGAATTGAATTTTTAAAAAGAGACGACCGTTTTAATATTGGCGAAATCAGAGGTATAAAAGCAGTAAGGTAACGATTAACATATTTAATGAATGATTTTATTGTGTTTATTTATAATAAATAATAAAAAATATAAATACTTACCTATTTATTTACGGAAAATTATAGTCCAGTTCGGGAATCTTATGGAGATAATGTAATTGGCTATGTGGAATGTGGAATGTGGTTAAAAACAAACAGAATTGTGCGAAAACTATTGCACCTACACCGCCCACTTTTGGCACACTTTTGAAGTATGACAAAACCCTCAACTTGTCATAGGTTTTATAAAATTTTAACAATAAATGCGATAGTTATAAACAAATTAAAAAATGGGCACTTTTCTTGTTAAATCCATTACAATCAGGAAATTAATAATAACTATCACAACTACTCTCAATTGATAGACTGCTGTCACTAGTGTCACTACTGTCACTTTTGTTTAAAGAACAGGAAACAGGGTTTGATGGACAATTTTGATATATTTTCTTCTTCTTCAAAATTATGCAATAGGATCGCTACTAGCTTCTTGTTCAATTGCCCTTATGACGTCAGACTAGTTTTTAAGTAACACAAAAATTAATAAATTATTTCTACCACTAATTTGTCATATATTGAAAACAAGAGTACACACCCCAAAAATAATTAAAATCGATTAATACCTATTTGAGTTATATACAAAATTTAAAAAATTTCACGAACTTTGAGGCCATCTAGCTGTCAAATAAAGCGAATTCGGATATAAGTAAATTAGCCTAAATCTGACTATTTCGAGTCCACGGATGATCTACAACTTTTGTATTGGATACTTTTTTGTTTGACGTCAACTTTTGCTAGAAATAGCAATGATACAATTTTTCATAACTTTTCAACCCCCCAAATCAACCCTCCGCCGCCCCTGCTCACGCATTTATTTTTTTTAGGTTTATTATAAGCCCTTTTACCATTTCCACTTATAAAAGTACAGGTAACAATTTTTTTTTCTCCAAGTGTAAATTGGTTGGTCTCCAAAATGCCATGTAATAATATTAGTAAACCAAATATCCCTCTTATTTTTCCCTTTCGCAATTGTAATATGAATGATTAATAGAACGGTGCCTATAATAAATTAAAATTATGTGAATCACATCAAATTCCGCATTGCCGCACTGCCACTGCCAGGCGACTTGTCGACAACTGAATTTAATGACGCAATGGAGAGCAACAGTGCGTATTGCTCTTTGCCCACACGCTCATTATTCAACTGAGCGTATACATTTCTACCACCTGCACGTTTCATTCGACCAGACCTGTATATGGTTATGGCTAAATAAATGTGGGAACAAGTTTTTCAAATATTTCAATGCCGAGTTGCTACTTAGAGACCGAGCCTGGTACATACATTGAAGTTATTGGTTCTTCAATTGACTTCGGAAAAACTATACCAAAGATGAGATACCTTAAAGTACAAAAAAGTTGTCGTTTTTAACACATTCAATCTATTGCAGCTAGCGCCCTCTATGAACTTTAAACAAAATGTGAACAGATTTCAATTCCTCTACTCAAAGAACTCCAATCCCCAAAATTTTGTGAGGATATTTGCATTTGTTAATAAATTAAAAAAAACTGAAATGATATTTTACATTTAACACCCTGTATCTCTTTAAATATCAACTTTTGGACTATGGTAAGTTCGGCTAAATCGCAATATTTTTGCTTGGGGAATCAACCCATAAATTTTGGCCCATTACCGCGGGACCACCCCGTATTTGATTCTCAGATTGGTTTCGCCTGATGTTAAATGTTCATCCAACTTCTGTTTGACCAAACGGTAATACGCTATATGTCTGGGTATTTGATCGAAGCAAATGCGAACATCCCTAAATTCAGGCATATTCCTTAGGTTCCTAGCTTTACGAATGATTTCGTGAACTAAACATTCATCCCTTAAAGAAATTTTAATCGGACGCAGAGAGCCGATAGCAGAATTATACCGTCCAATGCGAGTTGCTTTCAAATTTCGATCCTCTGGTGCAGAGATGGCTCTAAGAATAAGTACTTGCTCTTTGTCCTGTGCAGCTCTAGTCTGCAATTCCGCAGTTGCAGTACCTTGTTCAACTATGCCATACACCACAACATTTGATTTCCTTTTTTGTCTCTCGCTGATTTCCTGAATTATTTCTTCATACTGGTTGTTATCCAAAGTAGAAAAAATCATCTCAGTAGATGATTTCTTCAGTTACAAAATCTCACTCTTTAGCTCCATTAATTATAGTCACCTGCAATGAATGTAAATCAACTCCCAACTCCAAACAGTTGTCACATGTCCATCTTAACCTTTTACTCGAGTTAAGCACTTTAACTTCGTTAGCAGTTAGGTCAACACAATAGGGTTGTTGACCAAATTTCAAAAAGTAGATCATATAATTCTACACGTAGGTACCAATTAGTGTGTATGCACAATTAGTGATTAAGAAATGCGTCAGAACAGTTTTAAAATAATTATTTAAAACTGATTTTTTTATAATATTTCAAAACGGCTGTGACGCCATAAGGGGCACCTTGTAGTGAAATTATGTGTAGATGATTGTGTAAAGGAATAAAATTGGAGGAAGAAGATGCTCTGTCAACACTGTCAGTAGTGTGAGTCTGTCAGTGACATCGTCGCATAAAATATTTTCAAGTCTACGAGTTATATTCCTTAATCATCGAATTCCTTTATTAAGTAAAATTATTATTTAGTAATAATCATTTAATATCTTCCTTCCCTTCGAATTAAAGCAGTATGTGTGAAACAGAATTTGTGAAAGCTACCTCGCAAATTTTACGGAAAATTTATATTTTTATGATCATGAATTGAATTTTTAAAAAGAGACGACCGTTTTAATATTGGCGAAATCAGAGGTATAAAAGCAGTAAGGTAACGATTAACATATTTAATGAATGATNTTTTGTAATTTGACACCTTTGTTTTGAAATTTGACACCGTGTTTTGTAATTTGACACCGTGTTTTGTAATTTGACACCTTTGTTTTGAAATTTGACACCGTGTTTTGTAATTTGACACCGTGTTTTGTAATTTGACACCTTTGTTTTGAAATTTGACACCGTGTTTTGTAATTTGACACCGTGTTTTGTAATTTGACACCTTTGTTTTGAAATTTGACACCGTGTTTTGTAATTTGACACCGTGTTTTGTAATTTGACACCTTTGTTTTGAAATTTGACACCGTGTTTTGTAATTTGACACCGTGTTTTGTAATTTGACACCTTTGTTTTGAAATTTGACACCGTGTTTTGTAATTTGACACCGTGTTTTGTAATTTGACACCTTTGTTTTGAAATTTGACACCGTGTTTTGTAATTTGACACCGTGTTTTGTAATTTGACACCTTTGTTTTGAAATTTGACACCGTGTTTTGTAATTTGACACCGTGTTTTGTAATTTGACACCTTTGTTTTGAAATTTGACACCGTGTTTTGTAATTTGACACCGTGTTTTGTAATTTGACACCTTTGTTTTGAAATTTGACACCGTGTTTTGTAATTTGACACCGTGTTTTGTAATTTGACACCTTTGTTTTGAAATTTGACACCGTGTTTTGTAATTTGACACCGTGTTTTGTAATTTGACACCTTTGTTTTGAAATTTGACACCGTGATTTGTAATTTGACACCTTGGTTTATATATATATATATATATATATAGTTTTTTTATAAAATTAAACAATGAATATTATAATTAGGTTTTGAAGGTGAGGCTAAAAATGAAATTTCAAAATTTTATTGTTTGATCCAAAAATGAGAAATGTCATTGGAAAAAACATTGACTTTTAAGATTACAAACTTGTCTACTTCATTATACTGGTAGCGCTTGAATGAAAATGTTTGTAATATTTTCTTCCTTCATAAAATAATACAAATACGGTAGACAATTATTAAAATGTTTGTAAAACATTAGATTACATATGTTTATGTCTGAAGTTATTTATTTGCGACATAGTTTTCATTATTTTCTTTATTTTTTAGGCATTTTGCCACCTGTGCAAGAATTTTAAAAATTAGTGAAGTAAAACCCTTCAAAAGGATCAGTCAAGGGTTATTTTAATGAAAAACGTTTTACCTAACCAAAAAATCTCACTGAAAAAAAAAACAAATAAAAAAAATAAAGTGATAGGTTTTTCAATTTGTCTGTTTTTTCAGTGAAATTTTTTGGTAAGGCAAAACTTTTTCATAAAGATAACCCTTGACTTATCTGTTTGGTGAAAATTTTTTAACAGGTGGCAAAATTTCAAAAAATAAAGAAAAAAACATGTTTTGTTTATACCTAACTTGAAGAAGGGACAAACTATGAGAAAACACACATTTGCATTACAACTGGTTGTCTGGTGGGCTGCCTCAACTGGTGTGACTGAATGCATACTGTGCATGTGAAATCTGATTTTATAAACAAACCTTAAACCGAAGAGATAACTATAATCAGAGGTAACTATATCAAATATTAGCATTTGTTGAAGTTTCTAACGAATTTTTTGAACTTTCACTTGACAACATTTTACCACTTTATGTTTGTAAAGTATGAAGTAGGCAAACAATCTACAAGAACTTCAGTCAAATTTCCACTGGTTGGTATCTACACAGTCAGTAGATGGTAATATTTTTGTAATAACCATTTTACCTGTATCCTTGTAGGTACCTACCTCTTTAGTACTACAAATTATATTACAGTAAAAATTTGAAAAATATGGGTTTGTCAAGCCAAGTAGAATGATAGAAATTTCACACAAGAATACTACAAAGAGGTTTACACATAATGATTAATGTACTTTTACTGATATTTTTTCCTCATCTTAAGAAAATTACGTGAAATTAAAATAAAACTGAACTCTATTATTTGCATGACCTTTTTGACCTATATTTTAAATTTTGTTATTTACTTGTTTTTCTCTTTTATTGTTTTGTTAAACCCCATTTGTTTATATTTCTTAGTGTATATCATATTCAATTGTCTGAAATGTGTCAATATGTCAATTGTCTGAAATTATACGACATTGGAATATCTCGAAAAACTAATAACTTTTTTCTGTGCATAGAAAGCTTTTTTCTTTGAAATACCACTAGGAATCCATTCTGGGGTTCTTTTTGCATAATTGTATCCAAATTCAGTACAATTTTACTATTATTGATGTTAGTTTTTTTTTATTTAACCTAAGGACCAACTTAATTTTTTTTTATCTATTTAGGACACCATATAAACTAATAAGAGATAATAAACTAATGAGACAAAACAAACTTAATGAGTAAACTTGGAAACTGTCCAAGTTAGAGAGTAACTATTGAAGTTATCACATTAATAACTACTCTACTACAGGTATCATTCATCACTATATACCCATAAAATGGAGAGACGGGTAGCTATGGTTTGTGGTATTATTTTTTTTTTTTTTATAAAACTGGAGCCAAAAAGCATAGTTTTCTTCTCTCTCGCATGGTTTGCAAAATAATAAGAGATCATTCTTACAAATTTTCTTTTCTTTTCAATATTTCTACACTTAAGATTCATTAAAATAGGCTCAACTTAGCTTTTATTTATTACAGAAAATATTCATAAACTCACCTGTGGCTGTGATATTCCCCAAGGATCTGTCGCAGGAAGATCTGCTAAGTTAATATCTAACAAATCTACCATTGCATTTGATGGTTTTTCTTGAGTTGATCTGGATAATAAAAATACATGTTAACACTATGATGACTTATTATAAGTTTGTAAGTATAGAGGAATAGATAGTCAGTCCATCAATTTTTCCGAAATGTGTAAGACGCAGAGGATTAAAATTTTATGAATGTGAATTGTATTTTTTTTTTAATTATTAGTATTCTCTTGTTTTTTTATATGTTGTTACTTCCCTCACGCACAAATATTTACTTATGTGAATTTTTGTGTTTATTTTACTACGTATTAAATTGTTAGCTAACAAATAAGATAAGTGTAAAGTATTGTTGTTTCAAAAATAAGCAATATTATATAATATCTTATTAAAAATCGACAGCTTGGTTGACGGCCATATTTGTTGGCAGTGGTGGCTCATGGTAATGTAATTAGGTCGATAGGTCACCAAGCATTGGAATAACACTTTGTAAAAATTTTACGAAATGCAAATCCTTTAAAATTGTAATTTCTCAATTTTTCTGCATCTTTTTAAAATTACATTAAAATTAAGTTAGCTAAATAAAATGGTGTCTATAAATTGCAGGAGTGCAACCGCGCGTCGGGCAGTGCGAACAATAAATTTCAACTTTGAGATATGTACGTAAATTATGTGTTACGTGTCAAAAAATTTAAATATTGTTAATTTAAATAATTTTCATTAAAGCTTTTAATTCATGTTTTTTTTTTAAGAAAGTCTGTTCTAGACTTGATAATTTTTGTTGTAGGTTTAAATCAATAATATTTTTGTGTTACCTAAACATGTTCTATTGTAGTTTCTCCTAAAGAAGGAATAATCTATTCTGAAAACTCGAGCAATAAAAATGAAATTACATTTTTGTGTTGGCTTTGGCATACCCGATTATACTTTAAGATTTTGTTCCTTAACATAGACAGTCTATTCACAAAATATATATACAGGGTGATCCATTAACAGTACGGAGCGGCTGTATATAGGAAACTCGATGTGCTACGATTATGGAGTAAAAAATCTATTAAAAAATACGGCCAAAAAAAATTGATTTAAAATATTTTCAAGTTTGTAACTTGTTATACCCTTCATAAGTTTTGTTTGAACTTTTCACTTGTTATTACCATATCAACCCCAGTATAAAGGACGCCATCTTGAAAGTCTTAAATGTAACAACTTCTAAACGCCTTAATGATTTCAAGAAATGACATCTCATTTTAAAGAACTATTAATAAAATTTATTTTTATGATATGGGTATATACAGGGTTTCCCGAAATTCGTGCAACAAAATTTGGTCATAGATTCTTAAGACGAATTTAGGGGACCCGTATTTCTTATTTTTGCCAAGTGGCCCCCTCTTTCGGAGTTACAGCCCCCTGAAGTCCGCCTCTAAGACTAATCTTTTTTTCATATCTCAGAATTCTATTGTACGAGAATAACTAAATTTGGTACACAGGGATTTTATGACTTGTGGAATCTGATGGTGCTACGTTTTTTGGCGGGGAACCCCCTTAAGACAATTTTTCGTGGGCCCCTTCGTCTTTGGAGCCAAAAAAATTTGGTTGCATATTTAAATTTCGTAAAAATTATCAGTCCACTAGAAAGCCATTCAATTTAGAAACTTTTTGTCTCTTTATACTTTTTTCTTAAACGCAATGTTTTCGAGAAAAAAGTCAAAATGCGATCAAATATATATCATGATTCGCCATTTTCCTCAAAAACATTGCGTTTTACGAAACAAATATCAAGAGAGAAAATAGTTTTTAAATTCAATGGCTTTCTAGCTAACTAATAAATTAAAAAAAAATCTAATTTGCGACCAAATTTTTTTGTTTCCAAAGACAAAGGGGGCCCACAAAAAGTGTCTTAAGGGGGTTTCTCGCCAAAAAACGTAGCACTGTGAGATTCCACGTCATAAAACCTCTGTGTACCAAATTAAGTGATTCTCGTACAACATGGTTTTGAGACATAAAATAGACTTCTTACGGGCAGATTTCAGGGGGCTGTAACTCCGAAAGAGGGGTCCAGTTGGCAAAAAGAAAAAATACGGGTCTCCTAAATTTGCCTTAAGAATATATGACCAAATTTTGTTGCATGAATTTCGGGACACCCTGTATAAAAATATTACTTTTCTGTGCAACGGTAGACGACGCTAATCAGAAATGTTTGTAATTGTCTCCGTTTACTAAGAAAATTAAATGAAACGATATAGATTTTTTTTGTTTTCAAGTTATTATATATATATATATATATTGTTGTGTTGAATGTTGTTTTATGTGTTAGTTAAAATTTTATGTATGAATGTCCAATTTTGGAAATTAATGTTTTGAGTACGTTTTGAATAGCCCCTGTATATGTGTGTCAATAAAGTATGTTATGTGTAGTGTAGTATATATGTTAAAGAAGTAAATACAATTCACAAGTCTTATATTTACCTGTTAATGCTTAAATGGCCTCTATTATACACTTTATTTTTATTTTATTTTTATGTGAGCAACTCCCTCAAGCAGGAGGCGGGTTCAATATTTCATTCAAACAAGAATCTACTTATTTCTTTGGCATAAATTTAGTTTATCTCATTATATAGATTTTCCTCAAATATCACACATGGAATAATAAATAAATCGGATAATTTTAACAAGTGTCAGCTATATTTACTACAATGGATGTTCAGATATACAGTTATACAAATTTTCTTAATCTAGACTTATATTAGAATTAGAATTTGAGATCTCTTTATTTATATTACTTTTCAATTTTGATTGGTTAAATGAAACTTTTGTTTTTAAATTTGTTAAAATTTGTTTTAAATATCTTTCTTTCATTGATCATCGTTTTTTTAAATATGTGGCCAATAAAATACACCCCTTAACTGCAGTTAAATAAAATGGTCTACCTTGTATTTTGAAATTTCAAAGTTCTCAGACGATCTTGAAGTTGGCAGGCCTGCTGAACTGGAACTAGACTTTCTCGTTGTTTTCTGCCATTAACTCGTTCTGAGACAGTCAGATTCTCCTCCGTTCCATTTATTCC
>NW_019417420.1:75853-80479 GCF_000390285.2 Anoplophora glabripennis | reverse complement strand
TTAATATATTTTTTAGGCATGTATATAAATACTTAAATTTCTTTGTTTTTAGGTTAATCTTGAATAAAAAAAAGATGCCTGGTATTCGATATGCAGTTTATAGATGCAATAACAGTTTTGTCGGAGTAAAAGCCAAAGGGGAAGATATCGAATTTTTCCCATTTCCAAAATCTAATAATTTAGTTTCACAAACAATTTACAAGGAATGGATAAATCGTAAGAGGCAGGACACTTTTAATCCGAATCATAGCCGAATATGATCTATTTATTTTACCAGTAATGATTTTGATAGAGACCTGAAGAATTAACTTTTAGGTTAGTACATATAACAAGTATTATAATACGGGGGTTCATTTGATTAAATGAAAATTACTTAAGTAATGTGTTTTTAGGATTATCTACAAAAAAAAAATGTTAAAGAAAATGGCCGTTCCCACGATGTATTTGCCACTTTAGAGTAAAAAAATGTGTACTTCATCCAGAAATAAGAGACTATTAGTCCGTGAAAAAAAAAGCAGTTGTGCAAGAAATTAATTAATATTTTTCCTTTCAATTTTGAATATTTATCCTTACGTAATAACTTTATTGTTCATAGGTTGTACGAGCAGTGATATTCAAATGTATGTGTATGTATGTGTATTTATAATTCAAACAAAAGTAATAAAATGACAATCTTTGTATATTATATTTTTGGTAACTTTTTTAACTCCGTTCCCTATTCTTTATTATATCTAAAAAAAAATAGTATATTTCTGAGTAAACGGCTACAATATTTCTGTAATTGCTGTGCAAATTAAACCATCTAAATATTCTAATATTGTAGGGACATATCACTATTCTCAATGTCTCTTTAATTATTTGTCAGTATTACTAAACATGATTTTAAGGAATAGGTTAATTTTTCCTTTCCGTTCCCACTAAATTGAGGAAACATAATGACGTCACACAACATAACCTAGTTTCGCGGAAATAAGTGTTATTAAGCAATCCTCTTGTATAAAATCCTTGGGTTCGACCGCAAAGAATAACGTTCAGTACCATAGAAAATGTGAGTGTAGGAAAATTTTGTCACGATCTGGGCGAGTTACGCTACAGTAAATAATTAACTCGGAATGTTATACAGTGTGTCCCCGGATAGGGTACCGCACTATCGTAAACTTTTTTATTGTTGGTTTTTCGGGAAAAAGATATTCTTGATAAAAAGTGTTGATTATCTTGGGAAGCCACGGACAGTAATCAAATATGTAATAAAACATACAGGGTGTCCAAAAAATTTCAAAATGTGAAATTTTTCCTGAGCAGCCTTTAATTTTTGTTTTCGTTAAAAACTATACAGGGTGTCCGCAAATTTCACCGACAACGTTTGACTGCATATTCACGATAAATAAATACTATCTACGAAAAAAAAGTTGAATAAAAAGTTTTTGGTTTATGAGTTACAAGCCTTTAAAGTTGTCAAAAATAAAATTAATTTAATTAATAACTTCATAACCCTTTTACCGATCGCGTTAAAATTTGGCACATTTATTTGGACTATTATGGCATATTCGATATACTGGGTGATAGTTTTTTCCGGTTACCTCTCCCTTTTAGTGGTTAAAATTTTTACACTGGTCGTATTTTTTTTTAAACCGGCAGCTACATTGAAAAGGGCGTCGTTTTATTTAAAAAAAATATTGTTTGAGAAAATCGTCTACACAAAAGTCATTCTTTAGAAAATTAGCGTTATTTGCAGGTCGGTGCGTTTCGGTTTGCGTAGCAGTGTCAGATTTAAAACTGAGATAAGTAGATGACGAAAACAAGATGTTGATTGCAGTGACAATCAGGTAATTTCATTATTGTCGTGTTTCTTTAGGATTCTGATCACTACACACATACAAATTATGAAAATTTACAACTCTGTTCCTTGTAAAACAAGATTGTCGGTTCAAAACAAATTTTGAAGCAAATTATTATCTTCTGCAAAGTCATTCACCAACCAGCAGCAAAATTGTAAAAGTGCATTGGGATCTAAATTTTTAAGTTCTTGAGCAGGAGTTAAATGAAATGGCCGAAGAAGTTGCTTTCTTAAAGTTTTGTGAACATTAGTTTTACATCATTTTACATGGTACTTTGCTTGGGGAAAATTTCATACTTTGAAATTTTTGGATAGACTGTATGTTTTATTACATACTTGATTACTGCCCATGGCTTCCCAAGATAAGCAAAACTTTTAGATCAGGTATAATTTTTTCTCGAAAAATTAACAATGAAAAAGTTTACAAGAGTGCGGTACCCCATCCGTGAACACGCTGTATAACAGATTTCGTTGAAAATAAAATTTGCATACATTTTTCTCAGTGGTATGACAATTTTTGAGGAAAATATGACTGGCAAATGTCATAGCTTTGTTAGTGGTTCGAATTAACATAGATTCTTTAATTTTCGGTAGGATTATAACTTTCTAGAATCTGGCCATAACTTTTTACATTATGTAGTGATCCAAATAGTAAATTTTGTAAAACAGTTACATGATATTTTCTCCTATCTTTATACAGGGTGATCCAGATTTTAACAAACTTCGGGAAAGTACTAAACAACAAAAATTAACATCACTTCGCTCTATGAACATAGTCCAGAAAGTCATCATTTATGAGATACAGGGCGTTGAAATTAACAGAAATAAAACAATTTTTTTTAATATCTGGTAGACCGCTGCATCAAATTTATCCAAATTTGGTACAAATTTTTTCTAATTCTGTACTCTCATAGTCCAAATTAAAAAATCAGTGGCGCAGAAACAAGGATGTCTTTCCTTATTTAAAGTAAAACTTCTACGCCACTGAATTAATTGGTAATATGAATACCTTTTATAAGGGTCTGAAACATTCCGGATGAAAAAACATACTTTTATTTTTGTCGAAAAGTGAATGGTTTACGAGTTATCAGGCATAAAGCATTGAAATAGGGAAAAATAAAATGAATTTGGGCGATCCAGATTTTAATAGACAAACTTTGGGAAAGTACTAAACAAGAAAAATTAACATCACTTTGTTCCATGAACATAGGCGCAGAAAGCCACCGTTTACGAGATACAGTGCGTTGAAATGAAAACATTTATAAAGAAGTAAAAAATAAGAATAGTGTGCCGATTACATTAAAAACAAGATTCTTATTTCTTAATTTGCTTAATTTTTTAGTTTGTGCACAAACTAGTTGTGTTTACTATTTCGGAACGTGTAGATATGGTGTTGGTGAATGGAGCAGCCGGAGAAAATGCGCTATCGCGACTAGGTTGTACCGGGAACGATGGCCACAACGTCACCCCCCCATGTGTAAATATAATCCTACAGTGCGTTCAGCGGCTGCGAGATAACGTGGTCAGCAAGTCAATCTTAATGTTGAAGATGCAGTGTTGGAAAATCTTGACGAAGACCCCACAATTAGTACTCGACGACTCGCACAGCAAGTAGGAACCTCATCTCGTACCGTACATCACATCTTAAGGCGCAGCTCTTGCAACCCTATCATCTGCAACCAGTTCAACAGATTTTACTCCAGTTTGTGATCAACGAATGCGTTTTTGTAGATGATTTTTACGGCAATGTGCCAATCAAATAGACTTTCCTGCTTATGTTTGTGTAACAGATGAGGTGACATTTACCCGTGATGAAGTAAATTTCCACAATATGCGTATATTGGCCAATGAAAATCCTCACGCGATTAGGGAAACTCATTTTCAACATTGGTTCTCGGTAAATGTTTGGGCTGGCATTATAGGCGATGTACTTGTGGATTCCTATTTCTTTGAAGGACGACTAAATGGACCAACAGATGCTGACTTTTTGGAGAACCGGTTGCCTGAATTATTGGACGATGTGGCATTACAAGTTCGGGCATGCATGTTTTATCTTCAAGAAGGGGCTCCTCTACACAGTACTCGAGAAGCATGTAACAACACTTTTGAATGACCACGTGGCCACCTCGTTCACCCGATCTAACTCCAATGGACTTTATCTTTGGATTCACTTGACGTCACTAGTTTACAATACTCCAATTGCTACAGTGGAAGAATTGCAAAACCGTATATTTGAAGCTGCTGACACAATTAGAGGAATACCTTTGGGAAAATATTCGCCAAATTTGGGTGCGTCGGTGCCATGCCTGTATCCACGCTAATGGGGATCAATTTCAAGATTTTCTCTAGAAATGGTTTTATTTCATTTTGTTCCATATTTTAATCGAGTTTGTTTAGTGCACGCAGTTGGCAACTGCAAATGCTTATGGATGTGGTTTTGTTTGCGAACTCTTGCAGTAACAACAATGTTAGCCCAGTCATTATAGACATGAAAGAGCCTGTTTCGGGAAAAAAATACTATTAGAAGTTTCTCTGCGGAATATTGTTCGGAAATCTGTTATAAATAAAATATCAAAAAATCAACTCGAGGCTAGTTGGGAAACTTTGTTTTAACAGTGGTCAAAGTTATGGAAAAGTGGTTTTTTGACTCACGTAAAAAAGCTATTATTCATAGCGAAAAAAAGTTTATACAAAAAAGGTAGGTATTAAATAAGCCTATAAAATGAAAAAAGTCCGATTAAATTCCGATAATTTGTTTATGCACAAGAGCTCAAAAATGGTCGAAAATT
>NW_019417420.1:43193-75356 GCF_000390285.2 Anoplophora glabripennis | reverse complement strand
TTCATAATTTTGACCATTGTTTTAACAAAGTTTCCCAACTAGTCTCGAGTTGATTTTTTGATATTTTGTTTATAACACGTTTCTGAACAATATTCCGCAGAAAAACTTCTAATAGTATTTTTTTCCCGAAAAAAAGCTATAATGATTGGCCTATGTATTTAAGATAGTAATTACTATTAATTATTATAATATGAAAATATCAGTTTTTTTTTAAATATCTATTTTTCTTAGTTTGTACTTTTGCATTGAAAAATTCCCCAAAAATTGAGAAGTATCTTTCTATCTTTCAACGATGATTTGTTTACGCCGCTGGTCTACAGCATGTAACTAATCGTACAGCCAACGGACAGGACCATCCCCAAGAAAATATTATGATCCATTATTGAACTTCAATTTACGAAAAAAAAAACGCAAAAGTAGAAGTTTTTCGTATAAGACTTTTCTATTACAAATATCGTTAGGAAGGTGTAGTTTAATTTTTATACAATATACATACCACACCCTATATAGTTTTTATTTATATATACTGATGCAATGGTAATTGTGTATTAATAATAATGCTTTATTATTTATCTCATTAAAAAAATTAATTTGATGTGCCAATATTTTATAAAACTGATACCAAAACATGTTTTATTTCCTAATCAGAAACAGGGTTCCTTTTCAAATCAAAGTCATGAGATTAGTATCCTAGGTCATGACTTTTTTAAACTTGTGGGGTTTCGAAAACACATTCATTACGTTTGAATATTTAGGTGTCTGAAGAACAATTATGTATTGACAGATGACTCACAGGATGCAGTACCATCGCGAGTATTACGATCCCCCTTTTGTAGCAGTTTTATCATGTGTGATACAGAACAATTTTATAAATAAAATTTATACAAATGTCTATAGTTCTATATACAGGGTGTTTCTTAATAATGTGCTAAAATTTAAGGTTATTCTTGGGTAAGAAAAAAACTCCATGTGAACATATGTCCTAAAAGTATTAACTTTTGAACTACAGAATGCTAAGTTTTATGAAAAAACATTTTTTTATGATAACTTTGGTATTACCTATCTTAGATACGCCACTGCCCTTTCTTAAAGTGAAAATCATATCTGAAATCTTCATTCCTTTCTGAGCAAATGTGGTGTCTTGAATTTTTTTCGTTTGACGTACGGTTTTTGCATAAAAAAATAAAATTCATTCATTTGCATCTTATTGGACCACTTACGAAAAAAAAAAAGATTTATGTAACTGAATAATAATTTATTTAAGATAATAACTTTTAAATGTTGAAATTATGAAATTACAGTAATCTACATACATTTTGGAATGGTAAAAGAAAATTATGCTGGCGTAACATATTCAAAAAATATTCAAAAATATTCAATACAAAACCAGTACAGACGCCACTGGCAAAAATAATAAAATTGTTTGTACATCAGAAAATGCATCTCGATGAATAGAAGGCATGTACCAAATTTGAAAAAATATGTAGGGTAAAAGTTATCACAAAAAAATGTTTTTTCTGAAAACGTTAGCACCCTATAGTTCAAAAGTTAAGGCTTTTAGGATATATGTTCACATGAAGTTTTTTTCTTAAAATGGACCCAAGAATAACATCCTTAAATATTAGCATGTTATTAAGAAACACCCTGTATAATGGCGTTATGAATAAATATCTTATAGTAATAGTAATAATACCATATTCATTACTGCTTTTTGTTGCTTATGTTTTATTTTTTGTCAATTATGAATTGAAAATTCTATATCTAATTTAATAATCGGTTTTAAAGATGATTCTCATACTAGTCTTCTCAGGGACATATTTTTCAATGAAAAAGTTATGTATACTACCTATAAAATGCTCTTAAGAACGGAAATTGAAGTCCCGTTTCATCTAACAGAGTACTACAATATTCATATAGATGTCGCTACAGGAAATACGTTGATAGTAAAAATAGTATGATTATTTCATTCATTCAAATTTCAGCAAAAATAAAACAAAAAAAACGAGAAAATGACAGTACGTCAGGTGCACGTTCACGATGATGAGTTGTCCGGCTTATATGTCCATCCCACTCTCTTGCTATCGCATTATTGCATATGAAAAGAGAAGGGTAAATAAATAATAAAAACTTCAATTTGCGGTCGCCGGTTTTTTGTTCTGAAAATATTTCTATTTTCTATCCTCTACATATTATTATGTACATATTTACATAAAAGGAGGATAGCAAGTGTTGTACAAATTTATAAGATTTGCAACCAACTAAAAGTTTCATTTCGTATTATATTCTACATTTTATAGTACTTATATGGATTCGGACCGGAGCAGGTACGAATGTAGTTATTTCTTGTGTGGATCTTTGAGCTGTTATCTTTTATTGTTGGCTGCAAAATACTTATTAAAATAATAAATGCAAAATACTATTATTTTTTAAATGAAAGAAAAAACATTAACAGAGTAAGTATTACAATTTGGAATTTGCTAGGCATAGTTGTATTTAGTATTAAATTCAAGTAAATAATAGGTATTAAAATAAATTTGTAGGTATCTGATTATTTGAAAATAAAAATTACATATGCGACAATGAACTTTCCGCTTACTTAGCCGTAATATAAAATATGACATTGTTGTTGCAATGCACATACAGGTTGTTCCAATAGTGTGACAAAGTTTATAATTATATTCAGTTATAGTTGTATAGGGCAAAATCTTCAGGCCAAAAACAAGATCTTCCGAATATTTAATTCGGTCTGAAAATAATGAATAATGGAAATATGTAATAATAAAATGTGAATCTGAGCAAATAACTTTTTTCGTATCACTACTACAGGCAGTTACTAAACTTTATCACACTATTGTTGCACCCTATATATAACTAGATATATCATTATGGTAAATCAAAAACATAATAGTTAAAAATGTATAATTATCTATGTTTATAATATTATCTGGTAAAATTTTTTTCTTACTTTCAGATACAGAGACAGTTAAATATAACCAGAAGTCTATATGTTAATTCGTAATATACCTATAGTGATGAAAACAACCCGCTCTATGTAGAACAAATTAAGAAAGACGAAGAATTATGGAAAAAATCAATGGCAACAAATTTGGAACAATTTTATAAAAATTGTATACTGCCTGAAATAATATACAAAAATATTCCACCGGGAAAAGGATGTATGGATCCACAATATATTATAGAAGCACAAATTAATAAAAAGAAATAATTTTATTTTATGATTTTTAAATTTTTTTCCTGTTCTACTGTACCTAGTCTATTTATTTCTTTATTATTTTCGTTTATTTACATATTTATTAAACTACACTGTTCCACAGAATTTCTGTTTATATTGGAGGTATTAAAGTACCTACAACTATTTTTTCAAGTGAAGTGAACTGAATACCTATTTCCCATAAAAAAATTTAGTCTCAAATCGTCCTTTTGTACATAATTCTTTACACAATTTTTGGACAAAATAAGTATATCGTACATATTTTTTATATTTTCTCATTATTATGTATATTCACAATTAAAATTCTATTTATATTAATATGCGAATTTTTTTTATCAAGAATTACTTAATATTAATTATTAAAAATATAATATTTTCCATTTCTGTTTATACCAAAGTAAGCCGCTTTATTCACAAATCGTAATTATAACATAACTTTCCGTTATGAACAACTTTTCTTATTAACATTTTTTTATATTATCAAAAACAAAAGCAGTTTATTCTTCAACGTTATTAATTTTGTTAAATTTCTGATCACCCTGTATATATATAAATTACAGTTTTTCATGACAAACATATTCAATTAAAAAGCAAAATATTTTTTGTCACGAATTACTTTTTCTAGTAGAATAGAAAATAAAAATGTTTTCCCTCTTATCCACTAACCGTAGATACTAATATAGGTATATTAATTATAAATTATGGTTTTAAATAAACTAAAAATTGTTTATATTTCATATTTTCTAAAATTATATAATAGTATGGACTTGCACTGTTACTTATATACTTTTATACAAAAATATATCTAAAATGATCATGACATTCTTTAAATATTTACGTATCAATTAACAGAAACCATGACTACCAATTCAGAATCAGGTTATACCAAATTAACCACATACAACAGCTGTTCGTTAAAAATAACCCGAGTCCATTCATAAATAAATTTTTACTAGTGCGACATCTATTACAAATCAAGCGAATTAAAAGTCGGAGATAATGCTATTCATGAATGAATATTTTTTAATAATTTTATTCCAATATAACTTTTTAAATAATAAAGTGATGAACAAACTATGAAATAAAGTCTAATCAGTTTATTTATTTAAAGACAACTATATAAAAAATTGCATAATTCTATAATACTATGAAGAAATAATCGTTTCTTTGTAAAAGTCCAAAAAACCTTCATATTTAGAAATTAATTTCTTACAAATTATTTACCTATCCCAATTAATTTTTGCTTTACTGTCTTCGTTTATACTTTGCCAAATATGATATGAAATTTTACTACTTTCTTCCATTGCTTTAAAAAGATATATTAGAATAAAAAAAGGACTGTTTTCTACTACTTTTCAGTATAATATAGGGGTGCATCAGTTTCCATTCTTAATTGCCCCATATTCTCAAAATTTACACAATCTGCATTCAAAAAAAAGCGGCGTGACACTCGGGCAACATATGTTCCCGAAGAAAACGTTCACGCACAGTATTTACCTAATATATCTAAATTTCTCTAAATTTCCTCACCTTCCTCTACATTTTCCTTCACTTTTTACATTGACTTCGTCGGTATTAATCAGTGTTTCTTCCGGATCTAACTCTTTTTTGATTTTAACTACCCCTTCTAACTTTTCTTTGCTATTAATCAGTATTTCTTCCGGTTCTAACTCTTTTTTGGTTTTAACTAACCCTTCTAACTTCTGTTCCTCTCCTAATTCCATTTCCTCGTTTTTGCTTTTCAATAATATATTACTATGCTCAAAATGTGGCATTTTGTTATCACATATATCAATTCTTGTTTCAACATCTAAACAGGTTTTTATGAATGTAAGGTGAGTGCTAAGTGAATCAAAACATTGCCTACAAACGATGGGATTATCGGTGATGGAAAAATTCTACAACAAGAGTTTATTAAGATTTTGGTATTAATTTATATGCTTTAAAAAATCAGCAAGATGGATATTTACCACTTCTGGGATGTATCTATGAATCATCTCTAATTTCACTTCATAACAGCCTTCGTTAACCAACTGCAAACATAATCGACATATTTTCTGATCATTTTCCATTTTAATTAATTGTTTGTTGTCATATTCCATTAAATATA
Organism: Anoplophora glabripennis; assembly: GCF_000390285.2. NCBI lineage: Eukaryota > Metazoa > Arthropoda > Insecta > Coleoptera > Cerambycidae > Anoplophora > Anoplophora glabripennis. Next base: position 70,014 of record NW_019417420.1, on the reverse strand, counting down.
CTTCCCTTAAGTCGACGAATAATATTTTCGGATTAACGTAAGAAACAATCTTGTCCTCCACATAGAGACAAGTGGACTTAAAGCCAAATGCAGAGTAAAGTTTAACAGAACAGGTAGAACATATGACACCTGCATATCTGTTGTCAAAGTCCTGAAATATCTTTTGTTATTGAAAGAGTAAAACGATTATAACTAACAAAAGTCCATTGAAATGTTACATTTTTTTGGGCTTCGCCTGCAAAACTAAAAGGGGGTTAGTGTAAAGTTAAATCCATGTTTATGGGGTCGCAACTCTTGTGACTCGGCCGCCGTCTAGTAAAAAGGGCTGCGAATGGTTTTTATACTACTACTTATTATATCGGGCAAACTATTCGTCGCACAGCAAATTTGTAAAAACATTTTTTGTTGCAAATTAAATTCTCTACAACTTTGGTTTCATGCGAAACTTAACACTATTCTCCAGTACAAGTAAGTATACATTAATATGAATGATTAGGCATAGGAGGCGTCCTTTAAAGTTTTCTTCCAATTTACTTACTAGTACTGGAGAATAGTGTGTTTCGCATCGCTGTAAAACCCTAATAAATAAATAGAATTTGAAAAAAGTTTGTAATGGAAATTATTCCTTGAGAACCGCTCTATCAAAATGCTCTGATGATTTTTTTTTGTAAAATGACCAGAAAAAATGTTATAACAACCAAAAGAAAATTTGTTCCCAAATTTTTATCTATTTTCGTTAATAACTTTGTTATTTTTGGTTCTATGACTAAAAGTTACGGTACCGAAGTTGTAGAGAATTGAATTTGCAACAAAAAATGTATTTACTAATTTTCTGTGCGAGGAATAGTTTTCCCGATATAGTAAGTAGTAGTATAAAAACCATTCGCAGCCTTTTTTACAAGATGGCCGCCGAGGCACAAGGGTTGCGACTAGGGTTGCCAGATTTATTTCATGACTGACCCGGAGAAATTCATGGCTAAAAAAAAAGGTCTTTAGAAAATCTGGGAATGAAATTGTTTACGAAGAAAATGAGCTCTAAAAATATATATATAATCCAAAGTTCTGCAATTAGACAAATCGATGTCTAAAAAAAAAAAGGAATATGACTGGAGGAAATAGATTTCGAGGGTGGGTAGGGCGTTAACCCGGAGAAATGACATGTTAATCCGGCGCCCGAAGATGTACCATCAAAACCCGGAGATCTGGCAAGCCTAGTTGCGACCCCACAAACATGGATTTAACTTTACACCAACCCACTCTTGAGATCCAAAAAATAAAATTGGGTGCTCTGACTTTTGCAACCCCAAATGTAACTTTTCAATGGACTACAATGCTACTAATAATACATGATGAATTACCAGATTCTGTGAAATTGTCCTTAAAATTTCTTTTATAAATTCGTCTATTACTGTAAAATTTGTATTGCTCACAATATTAACGCAAAGTCTGCAAAATATTCCTTTACAATCTTCCATTTTTATATTTATTTTTCCGTTTTCTTTGACAAAATAGAATTTATAACCTATAAAATAAGGATACGGTCAGAACTATTCGAGGTGTTTTCGTTTTGACAAAACTCGGCAACACAAATTGTTTCTAGCAGTTTACATTGTTTACAGGAAAATGCACTCCGGGTGCTCAGGCTCAGCTTAGACTCCTTGTTCCTAGCTTTATCCTTGTTATTGTTATATAGTTTTAAAGAGAGAGAGAAATAAATTAAGATCTCTACGAGTGCAGATATAGTAGGTTTGAACAGCGACAATGAGGATCTTTCGATTTGGCAAATATAGTAACTATTAGTAACTTACAGTTACTCTGAACTGATATTAGTTGCTAATAGGGCTACGAGCAAAGTTGCTCGTAGTAATAGGTACTATGTTTGTCAAAACGAAAGCGCCCAAGGAGCACCCAATAAACGGGGGATAGAACACGATGTACTGATCTTCTTCTAATTTGTTTATATTTTGATGTTTACTGAACTTCTGAACTACTTTTGAGGTTATTTCCCGATTTTCCTATTTAAATAGGATGATAGTGTTGTTTTTATGAGAATTTAGTATTATTGACTTGTTTTAAGAAATATAATTTGTAAATTAAGAAAATGTGTTTTGTTAGAAGCTGCAAAAATATTAAACGATTTTATTTCACCGATATGTTTTACACACTTGCTTTTTATACTGGTCGTGGTTTTTTTCTACAGTTTTCCTTAAAATGACATAGATTTCGTCAATGGCGAAATGTCCTTAGCATGAATCGGGATGAAAGCAATACACGGTGAAAAGCTATGTGTAATTCTTCTGATCATTTTAACAAAGATGATATCATGAAAACCAGTAGGTTGACACTCTTAGAAGGAGCCATTCTTTGTATTAATGAGGGTAGCGACGAAAATAAACTTTTATCATCAACTTCAAAAACTACTGGACGCTGCCGTCAGCCTCATAAGTGTAGAGTTTTATAAGAGAACTTTTGTTGTTTTAGTGTAAGCCCCCAAATCGTCAAAAGAAAGTTTGTTAGATTTGGATAGTAAAGAGAGACTAACAGCCCTTGCAATGATATATATATTGAAAAATCGATGGTGTGGAAATGCCAAACTTTGAAGAAAAAGTAATTGAAAAATTTATTTCGGACAAAAGCAAAATAGACTAATTCACTATAAAAAATAATGTTGTGCACATTTTCCCTATATTTCAATAGACTTAACAATAAAACTACCCCATTTGATTTGTACTAATACTTTGTACCTAAATTTTTCCGCCCTCCATGGTATGGAAGTCAAGAGCCAGCACTGTGTTTAAAAACACTTGTTTTTGCAAATCAGGTATGAGAAATTCGTATCTGGCCTTGGATTATTCCTAGAAGTCTATTAAAAAAGAAGTCACGTATTTGCTTACCCTCAAAGTGTAGCAAAAAACAGATGTTAGAAATTCAGAATTAGAAGTTGATTTTTATTAATAGTTCTGTATAGGATTTATATATTTTTTAATGGTTTTCGATTGGATGGAATTTTATGTCCTCTGAGCATAGTACAGCTGAATCTCTGATATAATGTTTCCAGTGTTGAAGATATTTTTTCAAGCTTCCAGCATGCTTTTCTCTCACTTGGTTACTTTTGGTTGTTACCGTAAAGCAGTGGCGTAGTATTTTATTTAGAAAAATATGCCACCGATACCCTGTACCGCCGCCACTGGAGCATGTAAATTTTAGGAAAAGTCCTCAGATTTTGGGCAATGTACACAAATATATGTGCCCAATTTCAAATTCTTTCACCTACTAGTTTTTAAATTATTTAAAAAAATTAAAAATATTTTTTTAAGTTTAACATCCTGTATTTTTTTAACGAAGCATTCTAGATAAAAATTTATAGGAAAGACCCCTTAAAATTCACCATTTGTGAATCACCCTGTGTATACTTCACAGGGTGTTGTTATATTAATAATTACAATATGAATATCGATACATACATATATCATTATTGTTTTGTTATTGTTATGTTGTAATATCCAGTTTGTGTGAGGAATGTACCTATGCACTATGCACGTATTTCATTTTTTTCTAAAATAGTCATTTACTAATAACTATTTGCTTACTGATCATAAATAATATTTTGTTCATTTATAGAAATTACATAATTGTAACTGGCATTTGATGTTTCATTTTCTTTTATTTTATTGCACATATAGTAAAAAATGTCCACACTCAATTATTGTTGTTTTACTATTATTAATTTATTTATTACAGTTCAAATTATTTAGACTTTAGTATTAATAAAGTAAGATCCTTTTTATATTCAAATATTTGTTTTAACATCATTTTTAATTTTGAATGCATTAGGATAAGGATTTATGCTTTGGTTTATTTACTTTACTCTTTAAAAAATAGACTAGAATTCAACCTATGCGTCTATATACCATAGTGTTTGTGCGTGGACGGGATAAACCCATAAATATCATGAATGTGAAGTGCCAGCTAGACCGTAAAAACTAATTAGTTACATCTTTATGTTGACAAGACCTAGTCATTAGGGCTTTTATTCCGAAATGTTTACCCAAAAAAATATATTGTTAGAAACACACTAATTATCAGGGAATATTACAATATACAGGGTGTTTCATAATAATGTGCTAATATTTAAGGAGGTTATTCTTGGGTCCATTTTAAGAAAAAAACTTCATATGAACATATGTCCTAAAAGTCTTAACTTTTGAACTACAGGGCGCTACAGTTTTATGAAAAAAACATTTTTTTTTATAACTGGTATTACCTACCCTAGATATTTTTTCAAATTTGGTACACGCCTTCTATTCATCGAGATGCATTTTATGATGTACAATTTTATTATTTTAGTCAGTGGCGTCTGTACAGGTTTTGTATCGAGTATTTTTGAAGAAAAATATGTTACGCCACTACTTTTTCTTTTAGTAAAAATCATTTTTGAAATCCTCATTCCTTTCTGAGCAAATGTGGTGTCTTCAATTTTTTTTCGTTTGACGTACGGTTTTCGCATAAAAAAATAAAATTCATTCATTTGCATCTTATTGGACCACTTACGAGAAAAAAAAATGTAACTTTGAACAATAATTTATTTAAGATAATAACTTTTAAACATTGAAATTATGAAATTACAGTAATCTACATACATTTTGGAATGGTAAAAGAAAATTACCCTGGCGTAACATATTTTTCTTCAAAAGTATTCAATACAAAACCTGTACAGACGCCATTAGCAAAAATAATAAAATTGTTTGTACATCAGAAAATACATCTCGATGAATAGAAGGCGTGTACCAAATTTGACAAAATATCTGGGGTAATATCAAAGTTATCATAAAAAAAGTTTTTTCATAAAACTTTAGCACCCTGTAGTTCAAAAGTTAAGACTTTTAGGACATATGTTCATATGAAGTTTTTTTCTTAAAAGATTTCTAACAATATATAATTATATTTATTTTTATTCTTTTTTGGAATTTATACCTGCACTTACTTCCATCTCTAATGCGAATGCGATTTTATTAATACATTTGATTGTAGTTGAATCTTGTACCGTTTTTCGATAGTTCATATTAATAGCTGTTTTACATTGCGAATTTATTCATGAATTAATTTGTGAAGTCGCTTCGTGAAGAAAATGGACAAGTGTAATGCACCAAATCTGCTGTCAAATAACTTCATGAATTTATTTATCAAGTTCTTCACAAATTAAAACATGTTCTAATTTTCGTGAATTTCTTCGCGAAGTAAAGAAGTACCAACCCATCAAATCTTTAGCCTCAGACAAGTAATGAAATGATGAGGTTTTGTTACTTGCACTTGTAAATAATTATGCGGTGTCGTAGTACTTTTGTAGGTGTTTTTACTGATCTGTTGCTTACAAAAACTAATATTTATAAACAGTATCAAAACGGTACCGCTGTTGTACCATTATAGGCTATTGATTATATCCAAAAAAAGGGGTTAAAAGGAACTATGACGTTCAAACAATTTTATTACATGAATCGTTCAAATGGTCATTTTCGATGAAAATACCCGCGGAGTGCTATTAAATTAGAGGGTGGAAATTGGAGATGAAAATGCACCCCTTTCAGTTTTTTAATTGTATCTTGAAAACAAAGCAAAATTTCGTTATACTTCATAGAACAATTTATTTAGAGAATAGAATTCCCCATCGAATGGCTTATTTAAAAAATTTAAAAGGAAAATTTTATGCAAAAAATCGTTAATAAACAATTTGAAAAAAGCAAAAATTTTTTTAATTTTTTTTACTTTTTTGCCACTAGTTTTTTTTGAGTAAAGATAGGTATAGGCATTGCTTCATGGAAAAAAAAGTAGATAAAATTTCCTTCAAAATAAGAGGTAAAGTATTTTTGGATGAAAATTGACTGATATAAGGCCGCCCAAACTTACAATTAGCCAATTTTTTGATTTTCGTCACGTTTATCCTTATACGCTTTAATTCTCATTTTTTTCAGTCTTTCAGAAACATTTTTTTAACCCTAAAAAAACCGGATAAATCTTTTTACTTCTAAAATTAGGGGGGAAACCCCTAAGTTGGCTACACTGCCAAAATCAATGTTACCCGAAAATTTACAATCACCGACATTTATTAGGCGACTTGTAACCTGTCGCCTATGGGCATTTTCATCCCTGTATCTCCCTTGGTACGTAAATAACTATTTTTTCAATGTTAATATAGAGTTAAGTTCTATCCCATCTATTAATATAACACATTGCGTAAATTCACACATTAGCAATAATATTAATAATAAAATTATAGAATTGTTAAATTACATAGTTATAAATAGTTCGAAGTGTTAGACAAATATTTATAAAAGTGAAATAGGTTAAATATGGTTGTTTTGCACAGTCAAAGAAATTAATGAATTTTTTACCTTAAATTGTTATGTGTGATGCACAAAATTATTGTCAATTGATCTAACTTGGGGTATGCCACAAGGGTCAAATCTTGGACCTTTATTGTTTCCTGTATTTATACATGATTTAACCAACCTTATTAACGGCAATTGACTCGATATACAGGCAATTTAAAAATTATACACATACCAGGACTGAATAATGAATGAAACAAACGGCAAAAAGCAAATAAAATCTTTATTTCAAATTTAGAATAAATTTTTAAGCAAGATTTAACCTGTGTACTCCATTTACAAAATTATCTGCTTCATGTTTCATAATCCAAAGCAAAGAGATTACGATATCATCCTCGTTTGAAGCAATTCCCAAGGAATGGTCACCATCATACAAGTTCATCCTAAAGACAAACATTACGCTGAATCTTTTGAAGTATTATAAAATGTTTCTATTGCAAGACGCCTACTCTGACGGCTACAAGCCCCGTCCAGCATTGAATTTGAAAAACACAAAAAAATAAACTTCAAGTTGATTTGATTTGTTGCGGTTCTCAGACTGGGTTGTGACAATGTTGGGCGAGTCGCAAGCGACACATAAAATCGCTCAAATGGTGGGTTCAAATATTACGAAAAATTTCCAAATGTAATACAATTTGCAATAGATCACTCAATCTGGTTGCACTGTATTAGGGGTGTAATTCAATGGTAGATGAGGCATGTAGCCAGCACAGTAGTTGTTTCCCGCAGTATCGTAGTTATCAGTGCACTGTTGGTTGCCTACTCTTGGCAGACGCTTGGCTTGTAATCGTTTATGAAGGCTCAGTCCCACCAAGTTGTGATGGTGTTATACGGACCGTGGGGCCTACCAAGCTAAATTATTTCCAAGGTCATCGTACTTCCCGTTATACTGGAAACGGACACTTTCTTATTTTAAATGGAACCCCTGTATATTATTGCATTTTTGGAAAGAGCATCTATTTTTAAGTCGATAACATATAGCATACTCCATACATAGGATTGACCGAAGTTGACAGATGCAAACTGTCAGCAAAATTTACTTTTCCCGGAAACATAGGTTTATTTTTTTGTGCAAATTGGACATTTTGTAGAGGAAGACAAAATTGATCGAATTTGTCATCAAAAATTTCCAGTTTTTATACAAAATAGTCAGGCATCGTTCGTATTATCGAATCGTTCGAATTATCGAACATACTATAAAGATTTGTATATACAGGGTGATTCAGAACTTATCCAAAAAAAAAATTCTGGATGTACGGGAGATCCTTATAAATTCAGTTTTGTAACAAAAAAATCAAAAAGGGCAGTTCGAAAATGATTTAAAAATACACTTCTGCACGGCACTGGAAACTGGTCCACTGTAAAACCTGACCTTGCCCAATGCGACCGGCATGGCGGTGTAATAAAAACGGACAAAAATTTTATTTTATTAATTAATAAAATTAATTAGTGTTTTTAAATAATAACATCGTTTGACATACCCGATGTTACAACAACAATTATTCAAAATTCTATCCATTAACGTGTTAACACATTTGGGTCCGTCTTATTCAGTTTCTACGAACTAACACAAATGTTGTCTTGCTTCACCATAACACAAATGCTTCACCATAAATTAAAACAATATCCATCAACTCCGAATTGCTGTACACGCAAACCATTTTTGACACTAACTACCCATTTTTGACATTAACTACTAAAAAACTATTGTAGGTGTTTACAATACTGCCCTGTTAAACCATAAAGTCATAACTGCAATTATACCCAATTTCAAGTACAGGGTTACTAATACTCCACGACATCAGTTTAATCAGTTTGTTAAGAAAAAAGGACGAATTTGTTATTATTATAGGCTATATACCTCAAAATGTGAATGTCGTATCTACAATTTCCATGCCTTTGTTAGAAATAAAGTTGTATCTGAAAATGTTAGAATAGTCGTATCTGTAATATTTATCACACAGATACGACCAATTCGTCTAACAAATACATTCACTATACAGTCACTAAATAACATAACTACAGTCACTAGATAACATATGTTATCTAGTGACTAATTTAGTGACTGTACTAACAACTGTACAACTGCGCCATCTACAAAATAATATCTACCATCTGTCAGATTCAGTTTGTAACTAGCTAGCAGATAAACAGTGATTTGGTGTGGGAATTATTCAGTTTTTAATTAGTCTCGTTCATTCTAGACTGTTAAAGTGTGAGGTAGTAATATTTATTATAACGTATCCCCGGAGTTGTTTATTTAGTAAGTAATTACATTTTTTGTTCCTGTTAATCTAATTATACATACTATCAAGCAACTTGCTGAGAAAATCGATTTTTTTAAAAAGTTGAATTATTCAAAAAGGCAGCGAGAGGATGATAGTAGTACCAGCGAATATGAGCCAGATATGGAAGAAATGGATAGGACTAGTGGTAGTAGTAGTAGTAGTAGTAATTGCAACAGTTTTAAAGATATTGCAAATGTAAAAACAAAAATAAAGGTCATAAACAACGCATCGCTATACAAAGAAGAGGAAGTTTTTGTAGAAAGTGTAAATGTAGTAAACAGTAGATAAATTTTAACGAAATCAAATCAAAATCAAGACCAGTAAGAGTAAATATCAAATCAAAGCATCTTGCACAAATTGTAAGAAACAATATCAGTTAAAAATTGATAGTAATAGGCAAATAACAATTAATGAACAATTGAAATTTATTGTAGATACTACTTTTCTCATAGTTTCAATTTTCATCATTATTAACAGAAAATGTCGCATGTGTCAAATATCATACTTGGGCTGTATGCACAACAAAATAAAGTGAAAAAACAAAATCTGCAAGTAAAAATTAGTAGTATGTAATAAATATATCTTTTCTGAATGTAATAGTCTTCACGGCAAATTAGACCAGAGAAAATGCTAATTATCTCAAAATCAACTATTTGACAGTTACGACTTTATGGCTTAACAGGGCAGTATAGTACAGATAACAGGTAAATACTATGGCAACGACGATTGCAAAATCCGATTTCAATATTGGGAGTCGCTGAAGCCACGTGCTCTCCACGTGTGTTGCGAATGACGATAGAGACTACAGTTGTCCAGCTATGTAGTGGTTGAATGTATAACTTCAATAATATTTTTCTCGGAAACTATAAGGATTTTACAAAATTTTTTTTACGATATTGACTCCATTTCTCATGCCGCATCTATTCCCAAATTTTTTTGGATAAGTTGTGAATCACCCTGTATATATATTATGTAAGTATATATTATTTTATGCTCGCCACATTTTTAATTTTTAACAAATCTAAAATTATTCAAGTGATTTCAGAAAAATTAACTTTTTTCTTGAAATGAGGGCCTATGGCAGATTGAAAAATGAGTTTCACTTACCTGGTATGCACTCCGTTAGCTTTAAGTCGCAAATAATATTCAGTTCCCTGATGCGAAGGTACCCTTAGGTCTTTCGTACCAATTTGCAGCAATGTCGGCGCCTTAACTTTATGTGCATGCACGATGGGGGATGCCTTTCTCATGGCAATTAGAATATCATTATCGATTTTACCCCGTTGGGTGTATTCTACGCCGACTTCTACATAGCACCTGCAATTACGAGCGATTAGAAACCTGTAATATTGGAAAAAAACAGAAGAGAGTCACCAGTCGGGTATATGAGACATTAAATTCATGGAAGCCATATCTATAATAGGATTATGAGCCACGACGGAATTGAATCTTTCTGGGTATTGTCCACTGAGATGGGTAACGAGGAAACCTCCATACGAACCCCCGAATAGGGCTAAATTATAGGGATCAAGACAGGGCAAAGTTTCGAGTGCCTTGTCTATTGCGGTTATACAGTCGGCCACGTCAGACCTTCCAATTTTTCCCAACAAAAATTCAACACTACTTTGTCCGGAACCGATCGAGCCTCTGTAGTTAATGAATAGAATTCCGAAACCTGTAAAAAATTTGTATTTTCCTATTAAAACTTTTTTAAAACGCAGTCTTATGTTTCTATTCTGATAGTGCAATAGATCAAGATAGTAAATCTAATTGGGATTGATGACAATCATAAGAAACACAACTTTCACCGTCAGTAATAAAAAATAAAAACATTAGTTCTACATAAGAAAACAAAACTCTTAACACTTCCTCGACAACTCTTCCTTACAAAAGGCAGTCGCACTGACATTTTTAATGGAAAACAATGAAAACAAAATTTCAGATCTGTTATCTCAGTTTCACTGACCTTTCAAATGGATCTTGACCTATCGTATTATTCGGTCACTAACCTAGTTTTTACTACGTTTTTAATACGTACCGAACGACAAGGAGTGAACATATCTACACCAGGAAAATTAGCAAAAATAAAAGAGAAACTTGAAAAAAATCCTATCTGCGAGATTATTGTAAAATTGTCTAAAGGAACATAATACAAGACATCTCCCATCTCGTGAGTCAAAAACTTTTATTAGCTAACTATTTAAACAAATAAGTGAGAAAAACAGTTTTTTCACTTTGCAGGGAAAACCATAAATTTTAGCGAAAAGTGACTCACAGACAGCTTGTAGGGAATAAAATTATCTACAAAATGAGACTTGTTAAATTAAAATCGGTTAATAAACAAAAAAGTTATTGCAAAAAAACAAGAAAAGTGCCCATTTTTTAATTTGTTTATAACTATCGCATTTATTGTTAAAATTTTATAAAACCTATGACAAGTTGAGGGTTTTGTCATACTTTAAAAGTGTGCCAAAAGTGGGCGCTGTAGGTGCAATAGTTTTCGCACAATTCTATTTGTTTATAGCGGAGGCTCCAAAAGTTATGAACTTTAAGCCTCTGTACAGACGTTAATTTTCAATCAAACATGATTCTGAAAGCGTCATTGTAATCTTAAAGACGCAATTAAGCGACCTATTAAAAAATATCACCGTTTTTTTGACATTAACATTCTCAAATTGTGCATTAAAAAACCGTGCGTTTTTCGCTTATAAACAATTTTAATAAAATTGTTGCTATTTATGCTACCTCACCGAAAATAGATGCAATGGATAGCTGGCAAAAAAATACAAATTTAAAAAAAAGCACCCTTTACGACCAACAGGAGCCAAGATAAGAATTTTTTTTTAAATCGTAGAGCAATTGTTTATAAACATTGACTTGAATTTTTCGCAAAATAAAGTTTACGACGTAAACTATGATTTCCCGTGAATTGCATTGAAAAATGTGGAAAACTTACGAATCATGAGCCCTTTAAAGAGAAGGTAGCTCGTCCAAGCGAGTTGCGTGCGAGAAAGGTGAAATCCACAGTTCAAATTGATGCGCACTGTAAATTTTGCAATATCCCGGCTTCTATTCATCGTAGAAACTTCTTTTTTTTTAAACTGGGGTAGCTCGACGAAAAAATAACAATGGGCATATTTACGAATTCGTAGAATAGACCTGAACCCTAGAAAAGATGCTTTTATACTTAATTTTTTTTTAATGTACAAAAATGTCACAAAAATTATTGTTAAACGAAATATAAATTAAAATTTCGATTTCGGAATTATTTTACTATTATTAAATAAATAAATGAAGCTATCGTTGATTTAAAGTTATTTTTCATAAAAATAGAAAAAAATTTAAATTGTGCGAACACTTTTGGCACACTTTTAAAGTATGACAAAACCCTCAATGTGTCATAGGTTTTATAAAATTTTAACAATAAATGCGATAGTTATAAACAAATTAAAAACTGGGCACTTTCCTTGTTTTTTGCAATAACTTTTTTGTTTATTAACCGATTTTAATTTAACTAGTCTCATTTTGTAGATAATTTTATTCCCTACAAGCTGTCTGTGAGTCACTTTTCGCTAAAATTGATGGATTTCCCTGCAAAGTGAAAAAACTGTTTTCCTCATTTGTTTAAATAGAAAAGTTAGGTAGCTAATAAAATTTTTTGACTCACGAGACGAGAGATGTCTTGTATTATGTTCCTTTAAACAATTTTACAATAATCTCGCGGATAGGACTTCTTTCGAGTAAAAATTTTATTTGCTTGACCTAATCTTGACACATGAATGAATAAGATATTTTTTTATATTTAAAACACAATTATTACAATTAGTATTTTTACCATTACAAAGGGTTATCGAAAGTGAATCTTGACCTACTGTACTGTTCAGTCACTAACCTAACTTTAATATTGTTAACCGCATATTCGTATTCTCCTCATTTTTCCTCATCTTCCTTTAAAATTAATGAAATTATTACTAAACTGTATATGTTTTTTACACTTTTATTCAATAATACTTCGATTTTAAAAATGCTGAATTGAATCCTTACCGAATCTAGCAAACAGTATTACTTCCATCATCCAAAAATTCGCAAAGGCACAGTGAGGTCCGTCGTGTGGCCAAACTATTAACGGTACATACTTTTCAGTTCTCTCGTTAGGTCCAACATATATCGCGTTGAAAGACCCTAGATGGTAAAAATATCAGTTCGAGATGAACGTTAATATAAACTTTTAAATGTCCGTCGGGCAATACTTACTAACAGTGTCGCTTACAGAACTTGCTGACAAGTCCAGATAGACGTAAAAGCAATTTTCAGGACCACTTAAGTCTGTAGTGGCGGTAAGGTCTGTCCACGATATGAGCGATTCACTACCGGCCCTGGGTAATTTACCAATAACCAATTTATCTGGCATGAAATAGTTACTCTGCACCGCTAGCACTGTATCGCCGTATACATCAGCGACAGTTTGACTTCCATCGATAAATTTCAAATTCGTTACATGTCCACTCTCTAAAATTGTGTTGAAGGTACAATAATTTGAACTATTCACCCTTAAAAAATCGGGGAAAGGGAAAATTTACACTTTTCAATTCCCTGTAGATGAAAATCACAAATGAAAATAAAGCAACAACCATTACTTTGCCACATTATACAGGGTGTAGGTAATCCCAAAACTGGAGATAGTACACCCCAAAATATGGTGATTCACCTTAACATGCCTTATACAAATGTTACAGGTTTACGAGATGTAGGCGGTGTTGAATATTGGAATTTTAATTTGAAATTTCCCAATAATTTTGGAATTTTTAGCAGTATCAGCTCCAAAATTGGAAGCTTTATGTTTTTTGGTATGCCGACTTTAGCCGTAATCCGTTAGACAAAAAAAATGTGTTCTGATTTACTGAAGTAACAGGGTGTAACTAACGCTCTGTACAGATAGCGGCAAATTCAGCATCAAATTCGTAATTATCATACCAAAAAACATAAAACTACCAATTTTCGAGTTGATTCTGCTAATAATTCCAAAATTATTGAGAAATTTCAAATTAAAATTCCAACTTTGAACACCCTGTATCCCGTAAAAAATTGTATAAGGCATAGACCACCTCGACTGGCTTATAGAGCGACTTTGGTGAGTTCACTTTGGAGCCTGATTTGGAGCCCAGCGTTCAGTCGTGTCCTAGCATTTGACGTATACGCATCGCTGTGATTTCGATAATTAGACGTTTTATCATGGGCAGGTGTATTGTAAAACATTGTATAAATAGAAGTGATCGAGTTGGTGAAGAGAGGCAAAAAGTTTCCTTCTTTAGGTAAGTAAAAAAAAGGAATATATAAAAGGTAAATATGTACGCCATTTTTCGGTTGACGTCACAAGTTTCCAGGGTTAGCTTTATAATTTTGTTCGCCCACATAGTGTAGTGATGAATGTGATATTGTTATTATAAAATAATGAATGAATTACTGTAAAATATTTTTAGTAATTATTTACTTTATGTGTCTTAAATTTTTATGAAATTTTACCAATTCCCGTCATTTCGAGATAGCTGAAAATTAATTAAATATTTTTTTCAATTAAAAAAATCGCAAACAATACTAATTTCAGATTCAGTATTCGTACAGTCAATTTTTTTATTAAAGATCGTGGTTATTTGACGTATCCATCTCGAGATGTCGTAGTAATATGCTAAGAAACAGAAAAATTAATAAAATTTTTAAATAATGATGAACACCTAGGCTACAGAAAAATAAAATTGTTTATCATGTATTAAAAAACTTTCTGAATGTGAACATATTTGAAAATTTGCATGAACATCAATTTGATAATTTGCCTAACAATTGTAATCATTTAATAGAACTTGTAAGGGCTGAATGTGAAAAGTATATCGATGTACGAATAAATCATGAAGTCAAATTATTTAATTCGGTAAAATCTACGAAAAGACAAATATTAAATAAATTAATATTATTTAGAGGATAATAAATATATTTAAATTATTTTGTAGTTTTATTTAATATGACACTAAAATATACTATTTTCTGAATTACAAACTTAAAATTGAATATTTGTCATAAGATGCAATATAATGTTTAATATGTAATAAAAATATTACTTAATCCGGATCTGCTTAAAGATGCGCGCGATCAGATTGCCTTCCACACTCCACTTCCCCGGATTTTGCATTCACTGGTACCTGTGCATTGGAATTAGATACGGCCAGTCTAGGTGGTCTGTGGTATAAGGCATGTTAGGCTCAATCATCATATTTTAGTGAGAATAGTGAGTAGTATTTCCAGTTTAGAGATTGCCCATTTTTAATTAATCACCCCATATACAGGGTGGCCCGCATTTCGAAAAAAATTAATATCTCTGCAAGACTACCGCAGAAGAATCAAATTTGATACATGATTTATGTTTATTATTGGTCTTCTTTGACTATGATTTAAAATTGAAGCACTACAAGATGTTAATTGGGGATGACTCACCCCCTAAAATTGTACCGAACTTTTTTTTTCATTGACCAAATTGAAAAATGGTAATATTAATCCACAGTAGAATTTAATTTTAAATTTTTTTTACTCTTGTTAAATTTTAAAAAACTTCATGGTTTTCAAGAAAAACCGTATTAACTGACACAAGATTTTAACAGTGTTCATTAGAAAATAATTAAAAAGTCACTAGTAACAACAAAAGTGTCAATTTCTATTTACTAATTAATCTATTTCAGCTATTTTTATAAATTTCAACTGGAAAAAAATTAATTTTATCCAATAATTTTGGGACCCAGCGTATTTTTTAATCGACGATAGAATGTGAAAAAGCAGTGCCGTGCAAGCCATACGAAAAAAGCCTCGTTCTTGTGTCAGTAACAAAACAGAAAACTCTCTTTCCCTCTCATTTTTTTCTCTGCAGAAGCTCAAGATCATCGGTAAGATCCAAAAACAATCATTGCCAAATTTCGCCTTTCTTACCGTACATTGCTAACAGTAAGTGAAACCAAATTATGTGTTAAAATAATTAGTTTTGCTATTTTATAAGAGGTGCATATTAAATTTAAAAAATTACTATTTTTTAAAAGTCTGCGATCAGTTTGCGAATGTCAGTGTTAATGACCTCTAACTTCAATTTAGTAAACTACAGGTGGGCAAAAACAAACGGCCTACGTTACTTTGGAAAAACAAGAATGGCTGAGTATGACTTGTTTCTTAAAGTTGTTTCTTTCTTTCTACATTTATTTTGTGTTTTTGCGGTCACAAAAAACATGAAGGAAGAAATAACACAAACGTTAAATGTAAACATAATAATAGTCCAATTAAATGGGCCTTTAAATAGCAATTTGGTCAACTTGCCTAAATATTTTTTATAAGTTAATATGCGGTATATAATAACAATAAGTGACAGTAATTTTTTCTCAACCCCCGGCCAGGGGTGAAAAAAGATAAAATAAAGAGAGTTTTCAAGATAACTCAAAAGGGGTAAGAGTTAGAAAAAAAGTTTCTTATAAAAGTTGTAGAGCATAAAATTCTACATAAAAATGGCATATTGAATTTTTCTTGTACTATTAAAATTAACAGAATTAGGAAGACTAGAACTTAAGGGATGATTTCGGAAATTTAAAAAATCACAAGCAGAAAAATGAATGAATTTTATATATTTTTTTCAATCTACTTTCTTTTCAGAGAAATAGATATATTTTTAATTTTTAATAAAAAAGTTATAACAATTTAAATTTTTTAATCCTTAATTTTTATGATTTAACACTAAAACAATTTTTTTCTATGCCATTTGATCGATTATTTAAAATAATAAAAAGTTGCTTTTGAAATTTTGTTTTACGACAAAGATAAAAAATCACTTTTTTTTATTAAAAATTAAAAAATATATCTATTTCTCTGAAAAGATAGTTTACATTTTTTTAGAGTAAATTGAAAAAAAATCCTAAAATTTGTTCATTTTTCTGCTTGTTATGATTTTTTCATCCGTTAACTTCTGATCTCCCTAACCGTTAATACAAGAAAAAGTTAATAGACAATTTTTACTGTCACTTATTGTTATTATATACCTCAAAATAAAGTATAAAAAATTTAGGCAAGTTGATCAAAATTGCGAATTTAAGGTCCAATTAATTCTACTACAAAACATTTTTATAAACATTTTTTACATAAGAAATGGTATCTTAAAACAGAATACAAAAAATACATTCATTTGAAAGCAGATTTAATCAATCAAATTAAAAAAAATATATTTTCGTCGTTACAGCGCTATCTATTACGAATTTAAAAAAATGTTTTATACAAATCCTTCGTACTTTTAGCCGTTGAATCCGAATCTACAATAAAAAATAGGGGTACCTATTTAAGATTTCAAAATTACCCCCCTCCCCACCTACAAGAGGTATACACGTGCTCACCATGTCTAACTTTATAGGCGAGTGGTTCACCCCTAAAAAGTTGCTTCTAAATGAAGGTAACCGACTAAATTTTTAAAACAAATACCTACAGCATGAAACTTTTTTTACTTTATAAAGTGTATTCTTCTGATAATTTACATATTTTTTTATATTTCTCGGCGTGGTCAGTCAATTGTTATAAACAAAAAAGTTGTAAAAAAAAAATTACTCACCGAATGGCTTTGAAAACAGTTTTTTATTGTAAAATGGACCAAAATATTTACAATTTAATGTGAAAAAAGTGATGAAATCGACAAACTTTAGGAATTTTTTTCTCAAAAACTACTGAACAGATTCATTCTAGAAAAAAAGCATAATAATCGGCAAATCTTCTACTTTAAGATATATTTTTTTGGTATAGGTCAATTATTTTATTAAAGGTCTAAAGCGAGTAAAAAAACAGTCTACAAATAGTGAAATTGTAACTCTAGATCCATTGATACATGGATGGAAGATTGAAAATGGTTGTTTGGATTTTAATTATTTCGAAGGAGAAACTGCTTAAAAAATATTTTTGTTCATGTGAATGTCAGAATGTTCTATCCAAAATTGATGATGAAACGCTTATTTCAACTCAAAAACTTGTCAAAAATAACGAAAAACTTATTATTTAAAAATTAAATAAAAAAGAAATTAATATACTTTTATTGCTCTTAATATTTCCGTAAAATAAAAATAAAATAATTATCCTATACAATAAATTATCCAATAATTTTTTTATTTTTTGAGACCGCTAGGTCAATTATTATTATTAGGTTAATTTACGATTTAAAAAGCTTATTTAGGTTAGTTTTGGTATAACTTCGAGTCAATTTTAGCCATATATAAAACCAAAAATCGAATATTTAAATTTTACTAATTATTTGCAAAAATCTTACTCGGGCTACAAAACCAAACAAAATGATCTTTTGAACATTTGTACTGTGAACATATATCGATTAAAAAAAATCATAATAATGTTTATTGTAAATATAATCTAATCCAAGATATTGTAAAAAGAAAATTTATCATAATTTTCTTTAAAAGACTTTTTTTACTCGCTTTAGACCTTCAATAAAATGATTGACCCATACCAAAAAAATATCTTAAAGTAGAAAATCTGTTGATTATTATGCTTTTTTAGAATTAAAATCTGTTCAGTAGTTTTTGAGAAAAAAATTCCGAAAGTTTGTCGATATCGTCACTTTTTTCACATTAAATTATAAATATCTCGGAAATGAAGCATTTTTAGAATTTTTATCAAAGAACAAAAAGTGTTTATTTTGGCCCATTTTACAATAAAAACTATTTTCAAAGCCATTCGGCAAGTATTTTTTTTACAACTTTTTGTTTATAACAATTGACTGAGTACGCCGAAAAATATAAAAAAAAAACATGTAAATTATCAGAAAAATACACTTTATATAATAAAAAAGTTTCATGCTGTAGGTTTTTGTTTTAAAAATTTAGTCGGTTCATGCATTTTTTTAGGTGTGAACCGCTCGCCTATTAGTTTTATGTAATTTTTCCAGTACCATATATTTACTTAGACACAACAGTGACTAATGAAACACTATTTTTTCATGGATTATTTTGTGCAATTGGATTGTTTACAACTAAAATATTTGGTTTAAGAACTAACAAATATACAGCTTTAAAAGTTTAAAAGCGATACACCTTTTAGGTGAAAATTGGAAGGCTAAAACATTTAATCAATTATACTCACCGATATCGATTACATACGAATTTATTGTGTATTTTTGATTTGTATTTAATAATAGCCTGTTTCCGCTTGCCCAAGGCCTTTCTGGAAATCCAGTGTTATATAACCCATAAAAAGTATCCCCATTGTGTATTTTAATTTCTTTTTCTACTATGTCAACAATAACTTGTGGTACAGTCTAAAACAATGACAAATAATTCATATTGGCAATAAAATTACATGGACTTTGGACAAATTTTGAAACTTACATATTTTGTTAGAGGAAGATCAGCCTTAACCAATGCCATTGCTGAAGCATGAGGTCCTCCCGATTTTCTTTGGAGCCATATAAGTGATTGGCCGTCAGGAGTAAAAATAGGCGACTTGACAGACAAACCGTCCAATTTCAGTTCCACTGAAATATTTATTTAACGTAATGCACAAGTAGTAGGGTTGCCAACATCGAATCGACGCCAATTCAAAGACATATTAATTCAAATTTTCACACAAAGAAAAATGCCCGACAATTTATTACTGAATAATTTTCATTCCGCACAAACAAGAATAAACAAGAAAAAAACAGCGAGAACAACTTGAGAATATATGAAACTATTATTAAATTAAGAAACGCAATATACAGGGTATAACATTAAGGAGGGTAAGTTTTTTAGGGGTAACAGTACGTGTTCCTCTGAATACGAATCTGAAATTATTTTTTTTTTAATCAAATAAATAGTTAAATTATAACTAGTTTTTTTTTAAATGCACCTTAATTCTTGTGTACGCCACCACTGTAATATTTATGTCTTACAAATACATACATGAATTGTTGGCAACCCACAGTACATGTGTTGGGAGATAGCGCGGGCAACGGTGACGAAACTAAGGGGGCAGTCGTTCCCCATTTGGAGAGAATTTTCTCATAAATACTGTTAGGTGCCCTATATTTCTCTATATTTTCAAAAACAATGAGAATTTTTTTTTAAATTTCCCTTTTCCGAGGAGAACGTTAGTACACAATGGTTTCTTTTTTGTGCTAATATTATCAAGCACACATAGAGAACATCCTTGCCTTAATAACAACACTAATATTAATAATTTTAATAAAAGGAAAAACAAAAATTCTTTATGTAAGACAAGTACAATTTTTAAATACACAATGTATCCCGGATAGATGAAATGACTCTTGTAAAAGGTAAAAAATTTTCATTCTAAATTTTTAGTTTTTGAAATTCAGCCCTGCTTGATTAAAGAATAATTTCTATCATAATTTCAGTTTTGAAAAACCAAGCATTTCAAAAAACCTTTTTTTCTCCAAATCAATTCATTTATATTAGGTTTTGCAAATTAGAGGTTAGGCTACAAGGTTCTTAGGTTTGTATCATGCACAGTTGCAAAATTTTTGTTCAAGAATTTTTTTTTCGTAAAATGGATTGGTTTTTTTTATTTTTAGCTTAAATTTTCAACATTTGAGGTTAGGTTCTAGTCCTTTAAGGTTAAGTTTTATGGATTAAAATTTTTGGTATGCACAAGAAAACATATATTGCGGAATGTCTTTTTGAAGCAATCACATCCTTTTTTGAAGAAAATATATTGTTTCTGTGGATTTTTTTAAACATAATTATTTTGTATTTGAGGTTAGGTTTTCAGGTTTCCTGGTTAACTTCCTATGAACTTGAGTTAAAGTTATGCAAAAATATAGTCACAGGTTTAGAAAAAATTAAGTATGTTCGTTTTAAGTTAAGATTTACAAATTTTAGGTTATGTTTTGGGTCTAGAATGTTTGTTTTTTTTTGTTTGACAGCCTTTAGTACATAATTTTCCGTTTTTTTTTTCATTTTTAGATACCGAATATGTCAAACTTCATATGATCGAGTTGGAGGCTAGAGATTACTTGGAAATTTTTTAAAAATTCTAGGCATATATTCCAATTACCTCACCGGAATTTTATAGACCAAATATTCACTTTCCTAAAATGCTATCTTCTTGCATTAATTATGTAATGGGGATTGCCTTCACTCCAACATCGACAGTTTTATTAAGACGGAACATCATTTGCAGTAAAAATACTTTCGTCAGAGAAAATTATGAGTTTATGCTTGACAGTCTGTTAAAAATGAAATTCTTTTATTTGGGATATGCATGAAAATGTGAGAGATCATATTTAAATTTGGGATATGGACCTAGGTATTGATTTCAAACAATTTTTTTGAATAACATTTCAATGTACCTGTTACTGAAAAGCTACCTTTAAAAAATGTAAAAAATCAGTCGGCCAAGGATTTTGCAATATGGTGTAGCGGCATTGCTGTTGATTCTAAACAACTTTTATTAATAACTTTTTGTTGTATTTGCCCCATAAACGGCACTTTACAGAAAAATTGTTTTTTTTGAAAATTTCCAACGCATACTTGATTTTAAAAAAATGAAATTATGTTAGAAAGCAGGGATGAACCCCAAAAAATTAACATTTAGATTGAAATTATTTTACCTTTTAGTAGAATCGTTTCATCTATCCGGGGACACACTGTATACAGGCTGTTACAAATTCGCTTCTCACTACAGGGATCTCAAAAACGATAAGAGATACAAACTAGCTTAAATGGGGGCAAAGTTACGGAATCAGGGGACCAACATTATGCCTCTAAAAAATCAAGGCTAACATGATTAGTTTTCAAAATATTTGAAAAAAAACGAAATCTTGGAAATCCGTTTTTATTTCATTCAGCCTTGTTTGAGGTGATATTGAAAAAAGAAGAACACTTTCTCAATGTTACTTTTGCCCTCTATCGAATGGCATAATCAATTTTTATATGTAACGTTTCGTCTCTCAAGGACCATCATCAACTTCATTTTTTTAAATGCGACCCTAGAAATTTTATTGCATTTTTTGCAAGCCTTCATGACCCCCAATACTGTACTGCCTCAGCCCGAACCAGATTAAGACGTTTTGTCTCAAAAAATTCATCTTCAGTGTATTCGTTCCAAATTTATCTAAATTTTTTATTTAGATTTCTTTGTTTATTGAATTATCGTACACTGTAAGTGAAACCTGTGAAACCCATCTAGTTATTTAAAATTTTACCACCACACATTAAAATAAAACATTATTAGAGTTTTATTCCCGTGTCCATAGTTATTTGTAGACTTCTCGAGTGCTCAAAATTCAAACAAATTCCAATCTATTTCTTTCAGGATATTCATACAAATACATCTGACATGCTCTTTCACAGTTGCGGTTACAGATGTAATAAATTCCGGATAATATTACGCTGATCTTCATTTTCAACTTTTGCCGAAACGAAAATGTTTTTGAACATTTACTGAAATTTTTTAAAGAATATTGTTGGCGTTTTGGTTATTCATATGCATTTTTATTTTTGTCATAATAAAATTAAAATTGTAATAATGTTTTAATTTTGACGCAACAACTTATTGAGTTATGTATGACCAAGTGATGGTAATAGTTAATAATAATAAATNCGTCTTGCTACCTATCTGCACACTGTTCCCACTTCAACTACCTATCTTCAACTGTTTAGGCTTCCTTCCAGAATTTCCTACCTAAGTGCCTGTTTTTTGTGCTTCCTTCTATCGACCGTTAATATTACTTTTTCTTTGTTATACAACACCTATGTAACAGGTGATGTGGAAGTTGATAAGATAAGTACGGTTTTGCACAAGTTTTTGAAATTCAGACCTGCTTGATTAAAGAATAATTTCTATCATAATTTCAATTTTGAAAAACCAAGCATTTCAAAAAACCTTTTTTTCTCCAAATCAATTAATTTATATTAGGTTTTGCAAATTAGTGGTTAGGCTACAAGGTTCTTAGGTTTGTATCATGCACAGTTGTAAAATTTTTGTTCAAGAATTTTTTTTTCGTAAAATGGATTGGTTCGTTTTTTTTTTTTTATTTTTAGCTTAAATTTTCAACATTTGAGGTTAGGTTCTAGTCCTTTAAGATTAAGTTTTATGGATTAAAATTTTTGGTATGCACAAGAAAACATATATTGCGGAATGTGTTTTTGAAGCAATCACATCCTCTTTTGAAAAAAATATATTGTTTCTGTGGATTTTTTTTAAATTAATTACTTTGGATTTGAGGTTAGGTTTTCAGGTTTCCTGGTCAACTTCCTATGAACTTGAGTTAAAGTTATGCAAAAATATACTCACAGGTTTAGAAAAAATTAAGTATGTTCGTTTTAATTTTAGGTTATGTTTTGGGTCTAGATTGATGATTTAGGAATGTTTAATGTTTGTTTTTTTTTGTTTGACAGCCTTTAGTACATAATTTTCCTGTTTTTTTTTCATTTTTAGATACCGAATATGTCAAACTTCATATGATCGAGTTGGAGGCAAGAGATTAATCGGAAATTTTTAAAAAATTCTAGGCATATATTCCAATTACCTCACCCGAATTTTATAGACCAAAGATTCACTTTCCTAAAATGCTCTCTTCTTGCATTAATTATGTAATGGGGATCGCCTTCACTCCAACATCGACAGTTTTAGGAAGACGGAACATCATTTGCAGTAAAAGTACTTTCGTCAGAGAAAATTATGAGTTTATGCTTGACAGTCTGTTAAAAATGGAATTCTTTTATTTGGGATACGCATGAAAATGTGAGAGATCATATTTAAATTTGGGATATGGACCTAGATTTTGATTTCAAGCAATTTTTTTGAATAACTTTTCAATGTATCTGTTACTAAAAAGCTACCTTTAAAAAATTTAAAAAATCAGTCGGCCAAGGATTTTGCAATATGGTGTAGCGGCCTTGCTGTTGATTCTAAACAACTTTTATTAATAACTTTTTGTTGTATAAACAGCACTTTACAGAAAAATAGGTTTTTTTGAAAATTTCCAAAGCATACTTGATTTTACAAAAATGAAATTATGTTAGAAAGCAGGGATGAAACCCAAAAAATTAACATTTAGATTGAAATTATTTTACCTTTTAGTAGAGTCGTTTCATCTATCCGGGGACACACTGTATACAGGCTGTTACAAATTCGCTTCTCACTACAGGGATCTCGAAAACGGTAAGAGATACAAACTAGCTTAAATGGGGGCAAAGTTACGGAATCAGGGGACCAACATTATGCCTCTAAAAAATCAAGGATAACATGATTAGTTTTTGAAATATTTGTTTTTTTCGTTTTTATTTCATTCAGCCTTGTTTGAGGTGATATTGAAAAAAGAAGAACACTTTCTCAAGGCTACTTTTGCCCTCTATGAATGGCATAATCAATTTTTATATGTAACGTTTTGTCCCTCCAGGACCATCATCAACTTCATTTTTTTAAATGTGACCTTAGAAATTTTATTGCATTTTTTGCAACCCTTCATGACCCCCAATACTGTACTGCCTCAGCCCGAACCAGATTAAGACGTTTTGTCTCAAAAAATTAATCTTGAGTGTATTCGTTCCAAAATCTAAATTTTCTATTTAGATTTCTTTGTTTATTGAATTATCGTACACTGTAAGTGTCGTTAGATCCTGTGAAATCCATCTAAGTAGTTATTTGAACTATTACCACCACGCATTAAAATAAAAAATTATTAGTTTTATTCCCTTGTCCATAGTTATTTCTAGGCTTCTCGAGTGCTCAAAATTCAAACAAATTCCGATCTATTTCTTTCAGGATATTCATACAAATACATCTGACATGGTCTTTCACAGTTGCGGTTACAGATGTAATAAATTCCGATAATATTACGCTGAACTTCATTTTCAACTTTTGCCGAAACGAAAATGTTTTTGAACATTTACTGAAATTTCTTAAAGAATATTGTTGGCATTTTGGTTATTCATATGCATTTTTAAGAATTAATTTGTCATAATAAAATTAAAATTGTAATAATGTTGTAATTTTGACGCAACACCTTATCGAGTTATGTATTTACCAAGTGATGGTAATATGTAGTTAATAATAATAAATGTTTTATTGTAACATGTGGTGGTAATAGTTTAAATAACTATATGGATTTCACACTTACAGTGTACGATAATTCAATAAACAAAGAAATCTAAATAAAAAATTTAGATAAATTTGAAACAAATACACTGAAGATGAATTTTTTGAGACAAAACGTCTGAATCTGGTTCAGGTTGCAGCAGATTGGGGATCATGAAGGCTAGCAAAAAATATAATAAAATTTCTATGGTCGTATTTAAAAAAATTAAGTTGATGATGGTCCTGAAGAAACAAAACGTTACATACAAAAATTGATTGTGCCATTCGAAAGTGGCCATGAGAAAGTGTTCTTCTTTTTCAATATTACCTCAAACAAAGCTGAAATGAAACAGAAACAAATTTCCAAAATTTTGTTTTTTTTTCAAATATTTCAAAAACTAATCATGTTAGCCTTGATTTTTTAGAGGCATAATGTTGGGCCCCTGATTACGCAACTTTGCCCCCATTTAAGCTACTTTGTACCTCTTACCGTTTCCGAGATCCCTGTAGTGAGAAGTTAATTTGTAACAGTCTGTATAAATGTTGAATCCGTATCCGCAGCCCAAAAACTGCTCTACCAGGAAATTTTTTAGTAAAACGCTAAAATATCCCCAAAAGTATAGTGAAAGAGTGAGGATAAGGTAAAGCTTTGTAATGAAAAGCAACAATTTGCAAATACTTTTAAAAAACATTTTAAAATAATATTTTGAGCATTGGAAAGAAATATATAAAAATTAAATCAACACCCTCCCCTTCGAGGAGGTTAATTCCACATCTAAGATCAAAAGTAGCAAATGTTAGTGCAAAACAATGACAAAAACCATAGCCTTGTATTTTATATTAGTAAATATATAAATGAACAAAATATAATATAACTTATCCTTCAAAAGGTTGGAAACTAGTACAGACCAGGGTGCCACTTACCCCTTTAAGTCACAAATTTATATACTCAATATTTTTGCCTGAATTTTGTTACCGCGGGTTTTAAGGGTCGCTGATTACGAATCTGAAGTCTGAATTCCTAAATAAAAAATATCGGATGTAAAAATCGGAAAAGCATTCAAAACTTGAAGTTTATGGCTGAAACGTATTGTGGTTTTCAAAGTTGCAATCACGAAGATAAGGTTTTAATTCGAAAATTCTTAAATCCGAAATGGCGGATTGCAAAATACCATAGAAATTATTATTTACCACACCCAAAGAAATGTGTCATGAATGTTTAAAAAATTGAATAATTTGAGTAAAAATCTCAGACTAATAAATAAAGGGGACGCCTTTATTTACATTCGATAGTGAAGTGTTGACATATGTGTATTTACAAACATTGGTACTTTGTGATGTCCTTGACATTGATGCCAATGTTACATTTTTATCTTTATAGCTAGGTACAGCGGTCATTTTAATTGATTATCGTACAAGGATCTACCTCATTCTTGACCTCGACTTACAAATTAGTTACATTGTAATATGCATAAGACTACGACACTATTTTCTTGCAACTTGTTTTATAATTATAGATTTTGAATATCTGAAAAAAAATACATTATTGAAATTCCTAGCAATACAAACGCCGTAAGTGGCATCATTGCCTGGTAGTAAACGGTTCTAAAGGGGACGCCATTATTACAGTCTATTGTTGTGAAATAGATATTAGCCGAGTTCAGTGTTTTGTGTCTTTTTAAACTGTTTTTTTATCTAATTTCAATAAAAATGCCAAAGCGGCGTATAATATGCCGACAATTACAGGAAAAGAGCCAAATATGTGCTACTTCTTTTCACAAGTAAGTTTGACATTGTTTCCATGGGCGTTCTTACAAGGGTGTAAGGTGTCCTAAGTATTTTATTTGTTAATTTATTATGTTTGTATTTTGATACTGACACTAGCTCTGTGTTTATTTGTAGAATACCATAAGATCCTGCGATACGAGCAGTGTGGCTAGAAAATTTCGCCATATCTGAATATGATTTTTCAAAGGATAATTATGTCTGTCGAAGCATTTCCGTGCTACAGATATTAAGGTAACAGTAACTGGAAAACGATGTCTCACACATGGA
>NW_019417420.1:0-41665 GCF_000390285.2 Anoplophora glabripennis | reverse complement strand
AAATTGAAATATCTCACAAACTGTAAGTCCTAGGTATGCAGAACCTTTAATAAAGTTCACCTATTTTTTTACGGTGCTTTCAAAAATGCAGTAAAATACAGGGTGTTCCATTTAAAAAAACATAACTTTGATATGGTACGCTTTTCCTGGACACCCTGTATATCTCAAAATATTTTTAAAATGTAGCCATAATCAACCTACACATACCCACCTAAACAGGTTTCTATAACATTTGCCGTTTGGTCACTAGCGACCGAGGCGTTACTGGTGGCCCACCCTGTATACATAAATATTTATGCTAAGAATGTATTGATTAGTTTTTGTACAAACTTTTATCTCTACTTAAGCCACCACACTCGACATCTACAAGCAGAAGTGAGCAATTGTAAGATATAGCCTGAAGTGCGAGAAATAAAATGTCTAAATATTACCTTGCATTTAATAGTAATTTTTACCTAATCCATACCAGACATAACAGTAATAGTTTAAATTATTTTGTTAAACAACTAATCTAAATTGGAGTAAAACATTCTTTAAAATGTTATATTTCGGATTAAGTTTTAATGTTAGAAACCATAAAAATTAATAATGGTTTTTACTTACCATCTGTATAAACAGGCCCGTGAAGGTTAAAAGTAGTGAAATCTACAAATCGAATAATACTATCATCTTGCCATATCTCTAAGTAATGTTTATTATCATTTTTCCTGATAACTGCCCTGAATTTTTCTGATGAAGACGTTTTTGACAAGGCCCTGGAATAATAAACGAATATTATTTGAATTAACTCGTAACAAAATTTAGTATTGTTAGTTACACATAACCATTTTTTTCTGCGCCTCTTGGAAGCTTGATACATTGTAAAAAATATTATAACATTATGTAAATTGTTTTAAATTACTTACTCGGTGCTGATATCGAGTGGAAGACTCTCGGCAACTTTTTTAAGATTCGAAACGAATATGTCTTTAACAAATTTAAAAGTTTTTCCTCTCGCTATACTTCTTTGAGACCAGGTACTTCTTACAATACCGTTAGCTCTAAGATAAGCACCTATCACAGTAGGAATTTGAGCAAGGCGTTCATAGTTTTCTCGTATTTCATCCTCCTGCAAAGAAAATGTAAGGTTATTACAATATTCTTTTAAAGTATAAACTATAAACTACATATTCTTCTGTTGCATTCATTCTAAAAGTATTTCAAACTATTCACAGGTCCACAGCGAACTCAAAAATAATTCTATATTAATATAACAGTAAAAAATAACAAGGAGAACAATGATCTACACAAATTTCTCTTATTTACAGTGTACTATCTGCATGTATGTGTAAGTAAAAAATTACGAAAATCATAAAAAGTATAGGTACTTAATTTTTTCTACTTCTAGAGAATTCCTAGTGAACACAGATTATAAACATTATAGATAGCGATAGGCGACTCACATCTACCGCCTGAATTTTATATACTAGCGCCGCACGCGACGGGCTTGTTAAATATTTAGGTTAGGGAAGGTGAGAAGGTTAAATTAAAGGAATTTTTATATTTCCTTCGAACTGTTTGGTACAAATTCCCCAATGACAGTTGATTTAATTTTCAATAATAGAAAATGGAATATTTTTTTTCAATCAAAGAACATATAATGAAATCAATTTATAGCAAAATTATAAAAAATTGGAAAAATGTAAGTATGTATACAATTAATATCTAGGTACTAACCCATAACAAATATGAATAATTGTCAATCAATTTATTTACAAAAATATAATTTCAAAACATCCAAAATTATTTTCATATACAGGGTGTTCCACCTAAGACGGATTCTTCTGTAACTCTGTAATAGACTTTTTTAGTAGTGACGTCACATATGCCAAATAATAGGCAGCCCACAGTGCACATTGTCATGAAGAATTTCTTAATATTTTTACTAGATCGATTTTCGACCTTATGTACTTTTTTATTTTCTTTGTCACAACCTTAAATATTGCGATATTCTGGCAATATTAGAAATATTTAAGAAGTTTCAAACCCCAAGTGACAAACTAATAGAATTATAGAATTTATATATTTAAATTTATAGAACAATTTTGACTTTTATACTAATTAATAAATTAAAATTATATCAACGTTACTGAGCATGTGCATTAAAGATAATTTCATGTAAGCGAAGTAGCCTCGCAACAGAGGATATCATTCAAGAAGTTTATTGATTGTGGTTAAGAGTACGTGTATAACCACTTGAAGAAAAAACACCGGATAAACACACTGACACAGTACAACACC
The DNA here is from genome assembly GCF_000390285.2 of Anoplophora glabripennis. Lineage (NCBI taxonomy): Eukaryota > Metazoa > Arthropoda > Insecta > Coleoptera > Cerambycidae > Anoplophora > Anoplophora glabripennis. The sequence goes on along the minus strand of NW_019417420.1, from coordinate 39,385 downwards.
AAGAAAAACAATAAAAGTACTTAGTACAACTAGAAAATGCCAAGATTAAACAAAACAAGAGAAAATACGCTAATGAGATGACAGCGATAACATATCAACAAGATTTCACCTGTGTATGAAGCTATTCTTTCCCAGCATGAGCATTAGGAATAACACGGCTAATGTTAAATTTCTACTTTATTTAAATTTAGGAATACTCTTTTATATCGTTTTTTGTAAGTTTTAAGCACATTAGTGTATCATTTTAACAAATACATGTTGGTTGTTCTTAAATACTTCCAAATCCTTGTAAAAAATAAATTAATTTGAAGTTGATAATTTTTATAGTATCTATGTAAATAGTACACAAGGGTCAGATCATAGAAAATAGAGAGTACTATATTTTCTATGGGTCAGATTCAGTCTGTACAATTTTCACTATGACAACTTGTTGCGGGTTGCTTAAGTACGTGACGTCACACTAAGAGCCTATTGTAAAATTTAAAAAAAAATTGTTTTTATAAAAGTTGTTTGGAAGCATGTAGGTCATGTAAAAAAATATTTTTAGCTTTTCAAGGTGTTCCACTTCGCGTAGGCGTTACATAACTTTGTTATTTTAATGTTTATTATCGAGTTTTTGAATTATTTGGATAATATTAGGTAGAGTTTATTAAATGTACATGGTGTTTAAATGTTTAAAACTTACCGTTTTCGACACAACCAGCTGTTTTTGAAAAAAAAATCACGATTTCAGCTCTCTAAATGAGGCTAGATACTAAACCGTAAGAGTTAGAAACCTGCAGTTTTCACAGTTCGTTTTGGCATAAATCTTGTCATCTGTAAGCAAAACGTATACGTTATTCAGACTCGGAAATACTGAGACCTACATTTAATAATCTTACGAGTTGAAAAACTTTTTTTTTTTCAAATGGAATGCCATATTAATTGTGATGGGTGAATGCAAAATTGAACGCCCTTTCGACTGATATAAACTGTCCATACTTATCTCTAACAGTTTTCCAGAAAAATCAGGTTCTTTTCTAAAGTCCGAAAATGTAGCTATGTAACAGCGTCAAGAAGGCCTTGAAATTGTATTAGCACAACGTTGATACATAGGATTTTACAAAATCACAGCACTACACATTCTTATCGCATCCAATTACACCAAGAGTTACTGAAGGTAAACTTTCAATGGAGACTGGAGTTTTGTCAATAGGCACTTGAGATGTTAAATCAAAACGACAATTTTTTTAAATATCATGTTCTCCGATGAAGTTACTTCTCATAAAATGGTTTCGTTAATAGTCATAATTGCCATTATTATGACATAGTAAATCCTCACCAATTCCGGACAATGATGGTCTTTAAACGTGTGGGGAGCTATTTTAAGAACCCATGTCATTGGACCATTCTTTTTTGACCAGCATATAACTGGAGCAGTTTATTTAAACTTTTTAATAAACACTCTAGAAGATATATGTTAGGCGACATTCCTTTAGCTACACTTCGAAGAATGTGGATGCAACATGATGGTGCTTCACCTCACGACACCGCTGCAGTTCGTCAGTTTTTACACGAAACTTTTCCCAACAGATTGATTGGGCGCAGGGGACCAGTGAGTTGGTCTTCAATGTGTCCAGATATGACAAGTTGAGACTTCTTTTTATGGGGATTTATAAAAAGCAAAATTTATGTTACACGACAAACTACCACGGAAGATATGCGGCAGTGTATTACAGTAGCATTTCGAGAAATTATGCTAGACATGGTGATCAATGTTGAACAGTCTTTTAAAAACCGAATTCGTTTGTGCATTAATCAAAATGGAGGACACTTCGAGCAATTGAAGTAAATCAGCTGTCTAAGTATTCTTCTAGTTGTTGTGTTCCAAGTTTCAGTTTCTTTCATTTTGCGTTTTGCTTTAATTGTTGTTAGTGGTTCACTTTTGTTTGTCAAACCACTTTTTAAACATGCCAGTAAATATTGACACTGTCAGTCCCAGGCCTGACAAAATGTGAGAGAAAAGTGGTTTTGCAAGGCCTTCTTGATGCTACTTTTTCGGACTTTAGAAAAAAACCTAATTTTTCTGGAAAACTGATAAAGATAAGGATGGACAACCTTATACCAGTCGACAGGGCATTCAGTTTTGCATTTACCCATGACAATTAATATGGGTTATTTCATTTGGAAAAAAAGATTTTCAACTCGTAAGATTATTAAATGTAGGTCTCAATATTTACGAGTCCGAATAAGGTATACATTTTCCTTATGGATGACAAGATAGAGTAATTTATGCCAAAACGAACTGTGAAAACTGCAGGTTTCTAACTCTTACGGTTTAGATGCTATCATCATTTAGAGAGCTGAAATCGTGATTTTTTTTTTGAAATATTGTACTTACGGTATTATTGGAACTGCCATCGATTCACAATTTTCGATCGAAATCTCTCTTTGTTATGTAAAGTAAGGTGTCAAATTTGTTTTCACGCATTTCAGATATTCAGGAAAATTTATTTGGCTTAAAAAACTAACAGGTACATAAACATGGTATTTTATTACAAATTACTACAACTATGTAAGCTGTTTTTTTACAGACACATGGAAACTGAATATTATGGTTTACTAACATTTCTAGAATATTTTTAAACATATTTTTGATGAATTAGTGAAAAAATTTGCAAAGAATTATTATCTCATGGAATTATATGAATACTTAAAACTATTTATATGAACGTCCCGTTAATGTTGTTTGACATCTCTAAAAACTATTTACCATACAAATAACACTAAATTAACTTCAATAATGTTAATCTTAATCCAATGTTATTGAAGTGGTTCTAAAAGTCACTAATACTTCTTGCAATTCTAGTTACATAATATACACGATGGTCTTTAAGCAGTTCCAATCATAAAGGAGATAATTTTTTAGATAATCTTATAAAAATTCTAGGACCTTTTCCATTCAGTATATTTCTACATTTAAAGTCACCAGCTCAAGTTTGATTGATTTATGTTAAACGTCAAATAAGATATTGTCAAATGTGGATTTTCGTAATTATTAATTAGAATTTTTAAAATTAAATGTGAAAAGGGGATCAATCCAGTTTTTATAAAAAATTATTTTATATTTCATATTCATTTATACACACACTTTTTCTAGAACACAATATACATAAAAGTCTTAGTTGGCCAAATTGTTGCGTGATTGCAAGGTTCAAAGAAAGGGTGACATCCTTTTACACACGGCACTGTGCTGAGTGGTTGATAACTAACTCGGGAAACATTGCAAGGTCAGCAAAAGCGGGGTAGCTGGTTGGTTGCTCGAGACAGAAGGAGAGCTCGAGGATTTCCCTTCTGGTCGTCGGAAAGTGAGCTCACAATGGTTGGAGTTTGGTAAGATCTTCTTCGTAATTTATTAAGTCGCCCTCCAGACGTAATCGTATCCAAACACTTTTTTCCTTAGAAGCGTTAAAAATGATAACCATTTGTGTGAGCATTCGGCGAAATTGTGTTTTGGATCTTATTAATATATTGGTTTTATATCCTTCTAACGAGATAAGCCCGAGATATCAATATGTTTAATGAAGAACCTATCATCAGTATTATAGTTTTTCAAGAAATCTTTTAACGTTTACTGCATTACTGTCATCAGCTTCGCCTCTGGAGAATGAGTTTAATTGTTATCTAACTTTTAAAAGAATTCTGAAGACTCGTAAGATGGGTTAACGTTTCTGGCCCCATAATTGCGAATGTATCCAAAAAAAAAACTCTCCTGGTTTAAATTGTGAAGACAAAAAACGATGTCTTTTAAAGTTTTCCATGTATAACTTTTTAAATATTCTTTAGAAATATACAACAAAACAACGGTTTATATAATAGAGATAAAATGTTTCAGTTATATTAAAAATAACTTAATAGAAAATGTAATATAGATGTTATGGATTTAAATGTAACAAAGGTAACATTGGTGAGGCGGACTCTGTTATATAGTACAATGTGCGTTTCAAAGTAAATAGGGCTTTTTAAAAATAAGGATTTTTGCAAAACCGATTTATTTTATTCAAAATAGTCCCCTTCCAACTCAATACAGCGATATGCATGGTTTAAAAGCATGTCGAATTAGTGTTTTAGATCTTGGGTCGGAATGTACTTCAGGATTTCGGTACAAGCCTTTTGGATGGCTTCTACGTCTACAAAATGTTGTCCTTTCATTGGCAAATGCGTTTTTCCGAAAAGATAAAAGTCAAACCATCAACATAAATTTGGTTCATCAATGAAACGTTTTGGTAAAAGTTTTACCATGTTCAAAACAAAACTTAATATTAGCTCTTTATCCGATGCTTATTTTTGTACCGATGACAAAAAGCATCTCTACAGACGCAATAATAACGCTTCTATTTGTCATGAAATTTTGAAAGTACATCAGTGAACGATCTACCTTTCCGACACATGTAACTTCCAATAGACGACCTCAATAGAAGCACCCATTTTTGAAAAGTCCTGTTTATGTTGTAACACACTTTGTATGCAAGTAGAATATAAATTTTATTAGAAAGTATTGTTACACTTTGCGGTCTCGTTAATAATGATGAGATGTTTTCATGCTTAGCGGGAATAATTTAAAATTATTTTGAAAATGCTTGTTTTACATTTCTCTCTCTGATGAAATATGATTTACAATATTTTTCAAAATGGATGATTAAAATAATCCATTTTTCCCTTCTTAAAACAGAAATAAATTAATATAACAAGTCAAGTAACAAACCTGAACTAATTTGTTGGTTGATAACTTAAATTGCTTATAATTGCTTGCAGACTATACTACTTTGTGTATTAACTGATGCCTAACTGGACGTTTCAAGATGTGGTTTCAAAAACACATTTGTTATATTTGAATACTTCATCATCTGATTTATGTATCGGCAGATACACAGGACGTTTATTGTCAGTGCAATGTTGCTACTTTTATGCTGTGGGAATGTTATGTATTAATTGATGTTTTTTCATATTGTGCTTATACTTGGTTTCAAATTTACATATATCACATTTGTACATTTGTATTTCCGAAGGGTCTTTGTGGGTTAATTGATGATTTTTTAGACATTTCATAGATGTGGTTTCATATGTACAAGCATCACATTTGTACACTTGAATTTCTGAGGAATATTCGTGTGTCAGCTGATGTGATTTAAGATGCCTCTCGTATTTAGTTTCAAAACTACATGTATCACATTTGTACATTTGAATTTCTGAAGGATTGTGCAATAACTTATGCCTTTTTAGATGGTTCTTATATTTAGTTCCATAATCACACATATCACACTTGTACATTTGGATTTCTGACGGGTGTTTGTGCATTAACTGATGTGTTTTTAGATTATTCTTATATTCAGTTTCATAACTACACCTATCGCACTTGTACGTTTGAATGTCTGAAGGGGTCTTGTGCAACAACTGATGCCTTTTTAGATGATTCTTATATTTAGTTTCATAATCACACACATCACATTTATACATTTGGATTTCGGACGAGTCTTTATGCAATAATTGATGGTCTTTTAGACGGCTCTTATATTTAGTTTCATAAAAACAAGTATCACATTTGTACAGTTGAATTTCTGAGGAATTCTTATGTCTTAATTGATGCTTTTTGATATTCTGTTTATATTTAGTTTCATATTTACACTTATCACACTTCCACATTTGTATTTCGGAAGGGTCTTTGTGTGATAACTGATGCCGTTTTAGATCTGTCTTGTATTTAGTTTCATAACCACAAGCATCACACTTGTACATTTGGATTTCTAAAGGGTTTTTGTGCCTCAACTGATGTACGTTTAGACGTCCCTTAACTGTACTTTCATAATCACACATTTTGCATCTGTACATTCGGTCTTCGTTTATTAACTGGCACATGAAACTTTTCTTATAATATATGAATTCCTGACCAGCTTTTACACTACTGTTGAACTCAGTTTTGTATTCGCTATTATATGATGGTATGTCTAAAGCAGTTTTACGTTTGTTTATTTGAATTTCTGCTGTCTCAGACATATGTATATACTCATTCTTTATTTGTCCCACATCTTCCTCTTTGCGCCTCACTTTAGTTGCAATTATTCCATTGCCACTGGAAAAAAAAATAAATTATTGACAATGGAACAAATATTATAAATTCAAAGGCTTTATTTATATTATCAGTAATTATTACTAATCACTAAAATAATTTTATAAAATCCATCCATGATCATTTTGGTGAAAGGTTTATTTATTTTAAAATGTTTCATTTAACATTTCAAAAAAATTAAACAGTTTTTTATCAAATATCTCCTGAAGGTTTTGAACATCGGGAACGAAGCAATTTTCATTACAAAAAAAAGAGGTTATCGACGTAATCATATGATATAACGAAATTCTCCTGATTAATTTGATTGTTTTCGATATACAGAAGATTTTTTTTAATTTAGTTCATTTCTGTTGGTCTTTATATCTATGTTGCCGAGATAAAAAAATGCTCCAACATTTCTTAAACCATTTTTTCAATAGAATAAAGTGGCAATCATAGTTTATCCTTAACGTCATATTTTCAACAAAATGCTAATGAAGTTTGTTATTTCTAATGCAACAATGTATTTTTACGTCATCGATTTTGACATGTTTTCTGTACCTTTTCACATATATGTATAATATAGTCAAAAAATAATTGTATGTATTTAAATTTTCATAATAAATGTCAAAATTTGCCGCTTTTATAAAATTATCAAATTTACTTCGAGACAATCCAAAACTTCTTCCAATTTTCCCACTAAAGCCATGTTCATTGTGGACATTCAAGCACTTGTAGGTTTTGAACATTTTGTATGTGTATTAGGCAGCTTTTAATATTATAAATATACTATTAAAAATAATAGGCGTAGTAAACTTTCTCACCTTCTCCAGTCGTTTTCTTCACTTTTTATGTCAATTTCAACAGTTTCTATCTGCATTTCTTCTGTCTCTAGTTCGATTTTAACCAAACCTTCCATCCTCTCTTCATCTCCTAATTCTATTACATCATTTTCGCTTTTAATAAACATATCGTTATGCCCGAAATCTGTGATTTTGTTGTCACCCATGTCATCAATTTTAGTTTTAACTTCCAAACAGGTCTTTATGAAGGTATCGTGAATATTAAGTGAAACAAAACATTGCCTACAAATAATGGGATCCTTGGTAGCAGCAAAATTCTACAACACAAAAGTTTGTTATGATTTTGGTATAAATGTTTAAGCTTTAGAATGTGCATTTACCACTTCTGCAATGTATCTATGAATCATCTCCAAGTCTACTTCACGAAATGGCACAAATTCTTCGTTAACCAGCTGCAAACATAATCGACATATTTTCTGATCATTTTCCAATTTAACCAGTGGTTTATTCCCGTGTTCTTTTAGATAAACTTCTCTTAAGTCCACGATGGGCACCTTGGGATTAATATAAGAGGCAATCTTGTTCTCAACGTAGAGACAAGTGGATTTAAAGTCAAATGCCGAGTACAGCTTACTAGAACAGGTATTACACATGACGTGTTTATAGTTGTTGTCCAAGTCCTGAAATATTTTTAATTGAAATAAGACGATTTAACTTGCACTACTAATTTAATAATATATTCTAATATATGAAGTGATGCTTTCAATTCACTTTGATGATCTTTCTTAGCTTAGAATATTACAAATATATGTATTTTAAATGAACTTACCAGATTCTGTGAAACAGTCTTTAAAATTTCTTTTGTAGATTCGTCTATCACTGTAAATTTTTCAACGCACACAGTATTACCGCAAAATTTGCAAAATAATCTTTTAGAACCATCCATTTGTATATCTTTTCCTCTTTGATTATTCAAAACATAACAAGATTCTCATAACCTATATTTATTTTCATTTGCATGTCCGAGATTTCCTATCTATGTCTGTCATAGATAAGAGATTAAGGCTGTGTTCATCTGTGAACATGGAATGTTAACTGATATAGGCAGATATAGGATATAGGCCGAAACGAACTCAAATTTTAATATGTCAACGATAGATGGCAGTGTATAAAGATAAAAGATCTACCAATATAGGAAATAATTTTACTTGCAGACATTCAAAGGTAATGAGAGAATACAAAATATAAATTTAACGCCGTAATCGGATGTTACAACAAAGACAGAAAATCGAAAATATACTCACTCATATTCAATTATAAAACATAGTGAAGACATTAACATTAAAAATACTAAATTGTAATAACCCAACATTCGAAAACAATTATTATCGTCATACATTTGTTCTTATTAACAAATAAATAATACTTGTTAATATTTAAAATGTAATTTAAAATAGAAATACTCATTCATGTGTCTAGGTAAAAAGGTCTGTAAAAATGCAGTAAAAGCTAGGTTAGTGACCGACGTAACTGACGTCTGATAACAGGAGCGGTCCGAAACGGGGTTTAAATATTTGATTTTAAAAAATTTTTAATGGCGTACTCGTATTCTACTCCTTTTCTCCCTATCTTTCCTTAAAATTAATGACATTATGACTGAATCACCCTGTATAGCTGAAAGTAACACATTCAGGGTGCTCCTTAATGGTATAAGAATATTTAAGAGTATAAACTATGATCCATAAATGTTTCGTTGCAAAAATACGGGGTGTTAAAATTTTAGGAAAAGAAGGAAATTAATTAATATTTTCAAAACCGCAGATACTTACATCAAAATGTCAGAAATGCAAGTGACACATTCCAGGCCAATTAGGTTTATTGCAAAATTGTATTCAATAATTACATTAATTACAGACAATAAAACGGGTTTTATTTTTTTATTCAAAAACGACACTGTTGGAACTAAAAACTATGTATTAAAAAACATGCGTCTTTATTAACTATCACTACGTACTAAATATCACTGAAATATCTCAAGGGATTTCGAAAATATTAATTAATTTCATTCTTTTTCCTAAAATTTTAACATCCCGTGTTTTCGCAACGGAACCTAGTTTGCAAAGCAAACTATCATTAATTTTCCGTGCAGAATCACACCCTTAAATATTCGCATATCAGTAAGTAACACCCTGTATATTTATTTCATTGATTTCTGCTTTTTTTTTAATTTGCTACAAGCTAAAGGTTTTAAAAGATTTATTTATATTATTAACGAAGGTAAATAAATAGAACTTAATTAAATAAATAAAAAACAAACAAATTTGTCATGTTCCTGACAAAGTGAAATGTTAAAAATCACTGGATTTATACAGACATTAATAAAGATTTGAAATTTTTAACTTCTGCAAACTTTTCTGTATATGTATGCCGATAAATTATGAATTTACTTATTAAATATCATCATAAATTTTGTACTTGGAAACAGTAAAGACATTTTCCAGTGTATGTTATAATTCTGATTCAATCATATACTGGAAGTACATAATTGTTCTTTACATAATTACAAGATTTTCTTAATTTTAGAATTTTTTTGCAGTTATTTTAGTTTAAGTTGTAACAAGATGTAAAAAAAATTCTGATATCTTTTAACAAATGTTGAAATATCGATTTTAAATTTTGAGAAAAAAAAGGCAATATTTTATACGGGGCGCCAAATATGTATACTGTATAACTTATCAGAGATATACTTACCTAACAGTAGGCAAAAGTTCCTCAAAAATAATTTGCATTTTTCTGAAAATTATCACACCTTGCGGAAACTCATGTCTATCACCACTTCCAAGATATTTCCGTTTAAGTCATCAAGTCATCATCTATTTTGGCATGTTATAATTTTGACCAGAGTAACAGTATTCATAAAATCTTACCTTATGGATCGAGAACAATATGTTAACTATAATGGATGCCGAATTAAAAAATATTAAACATGAGGTGCTCAAGGATCCGTTTTAGGCCCTCTACTTTTCTTAATATACAAAAATGATTTACCTACTTGTGATGTCATTTTATTTGCTGATGTCACCACCACAGTTAACTGAAGCGACTTAACATTCAATCTTTTTTCCAAAACAGTTGCCAACAAAAGAAATTTTGAGAATTGGTTTAATACAAATGCTGTTAGAGCTTTGCTGTTAGCGTACCATGCATATTTTCACTCGAACATGTCTTATGCCATATTAAACTGGGTCCATTCAACCCATATGGCAAGAGTGTTTGCAATGCAGAGAAAGTGTATTCCAGTTAATACAAGTCTAAATTAGTTGAACTGAACATTTTAACACTTTGTGTAAGCATTTTATTATGTCTTTAAACACCAATAAATAATAATAATAATAATTTTAGATAAGTAGGTTAAGAACTACAACAAATTGAATAAAATAAAATCTGTCGGTTTATGTGAAGTAACCGTTGTAGTTTATGAATTAATTATGTATTAATAAACCTCACATTTTTTGTATTGCTGAACGTTTGTAACTAAATGAACACACATTTCCAAATCATTAGACAGGAGAAATGATATGGTTTGACCACTATGTTCCTCCACATGAATCCTCTTGATTTCTGTTCATTCATTTTTAACACGGGTATCATTTTGTATACATTTTATTCACTACAATAATATTGTCTAACTGAATATTTGGCTAAATATATTTAAAAAATAACTTATTGCGCAAGTAACTTGCATGGAAAATGCTACCGATATCCCAAACCATAAGTCCGTTTCATACAAGATATCACAGGAATACAATAATAACTTTTATACCTTAAAATGATTTTCAATGATCTCCATGAATAAAATCAATTATAAAATAAAAAATCATTGTTTTTTTTTGATAATTTTCAGCTTTATTTTTATGTTTATCTTATTTTATGTTACATTTATCTAGCCCTGACGTGGCACCCTCTGATTTTCATCTTTTCTCTTCCTTGAAGGTGTTTATGGGTGGAAAAAGGTTTTCTAATGACAATGAGGTCTATAGTGCCCTGAAACAATGGGCCTGAGGGACGGCAGGTTGATGAAAGTATCATACAGTTCATCCCTCGGCTCACAAAGTGCATTGAAGTTGAAAGATGACTACGTTGAAAAATAATGTTTGATATACCTTTCAGAATATGTAAATTTTTCATAAATATACTGCCGCTTTGATTTTAAAAAAATTGAGTACTTGGCACTTCATAAATAAAGACAAATTGCAATTGGAATTAAAAAAAAATCCATGATAATTAAACTTTCTTAACATTTCCAGGCCCCTTCAATTAACTTTCATAAGTTTTTCCCATAAAAAATTGTCGCTCTGTTGTAAAACATTTATCACACATGTACATTTGCTCCTTAGCGTACATTTCAATATTTTGATGTCTGAATAAGATGTAGGTAGTGAAAGTTGATAGCATTTATCACCAGTGCCATTGCATGTATCTCTTTCCTACTTTTATTCTGTGGAAATTTTCTTATGTATTAACTGATGCTTTTTGATGTTGTACTTATACTTAGTTTCATATCTACATATATCACACTTGTACATTTGAATCTCCGAAGGGTCTTTGTGGGTTAACTGATGATTTTTTAGACAATGCTTACGTTTAGTTTCGTAAGTACAAGCACCGCACCTGTACTTTTGAATTTCCGAGGCATATTTATGTATTAATTGATGTGATTTTAGATGTCTCTCATACTTTGTTTTGAAGCTACACATATCGCACTTGTACATTTGAATTTCTGAAGGGTTTTTGTGTGATAGCTGATGCCTTTTTAGATGATTCTTATATCTAGTTACATAATCACACACTTCACACTTGTACATTTGGATTTCAAACGGATCTTTGTGCAATAACTGATGATCTTTTAGACGACATTTATACCTGGTTTCGTAAATACAAGTCTCACACTTGTACAGTTCAATTTCTGGAGAATCTTTGTGTACCAATTGATGCTTTTTGATATTCTGTTTGTACTTAGTTTCGTATTTACACATGTCACATTTGTACATTTCGATTTCTGAAGGGTCTTTGTGCGATAACTGATGCCGTTTTAGATCTGCTTTATATTTAGTTTCGTAGGTGCAAGTGTCGCAAGTGTATATTTCAATATCCAAAGGGTCTTTGTGTGACAGTTGATGTACACTTAGACCACCCTTAAATTTAGTTTCAAAATTGCACGTTTTGCATCTGTATACTGGTTCTTCAAACCTGTCATTGTTTATTAACTGCCGGCAAGTTGGACTTTCCTTATCATGTATAAGTTCTGGAACAGCTTCCTGGTTTACACTACTGTCAAACTCGTCTTTGCGTTCGGATTTGCTTATTTGAACCTCTACTGTCTCGGACATATATTCCTTTTTTATTTCTCCTACATCTTTATAATTGTGCATTGTTTTGTTTTCGATTGTTTCATTATGTAAGTCGTATGAAGAAGGATCACTGAAAAAGTTAAGATTGTTTACAAACATGTCAAAAAAAGCAAGATAAAAAACATGATTTTCATTCTGCTGATAGAGCTTATTAGGACCTTTCAAAAATAGATATTTCTAGTGAAGCCAGAATATCGCTCAGAAGGAAGTTGGCGTTTGTTGCATGATAATATGCCATTTCATCGATCGAAATCTGTGACCGATTTTTTTTACTAAAAATTGCATTATAAATATCAACCTCTGCGCGTATTCGCCTGATTTGGCACCGTGCGACTTTTACCTTACCGCTGACTATACATGCCTTTAGACCATGCAAATCCCTGTATTGAGTTGGAAGGGGACTATTTTGAATAAGATTAATCGATTTTGTACAAAAAAACTTTTTGTTGTTATTTTTAAAAAGTCCTGGTTATTTTGGAAGGCACCTTGTATAACTATCCATCTATGTATTTGAATGTTTCTCAACTTTCTTACCTTTCCAAATCATTTACTTCACTTTTTATATCAACTTCTTTAATTTCGATCAGTGTTTCTTCCGTCCCTATCTCTTCTTCAGTTTTAATTGACCCTTCCATCGTCTGTTCGACTCCTAATCCTATTTCATCATATTCATTTCTAATAAATATATCACTACGCTTGAAATCTGTGATTTTGTCATCAAATATATCGTGAATTTGTGTTTCAACATCCAAGCAGGTCCTTATAAAAGTATTGTGAATGTTGAGTGAATCAAAACATTGCCTACAAACGACAGGATCTTCAGTGATGCCAAAATTCTACAACGTAAGAGTTTACATAGTACGAGTTTTTAAGATTTAAAATGAGAATGTATATTTACCACTTCTGAGATGCATCTATGGATCACCTCTAACATTATATCACAAAATGGCACAAATTCTTCGTTAGTTAACTGTAAACATAATCGACATATCTTCTGATCATCTTCTATTTTGACTGACGGCTTGTTCTCGTTTTTGTATAAATAAACTTCCCTTAAGTCAACAAAGGACATATTGGGTTTAACATAAGAAACAATCTTCTGCTCAACATACAAGCAAGTGGATTTGAAGTTAAATGCAGAGTACAGTTTAGCAGAACAGGTAGAACACATGACATGTTTATAGTTGTTAACCAAATCCTAAAATGTTTTGTTGAGAGCAAAATGAATAAACAGCATTAACGGACATCTGTTAATATAAAAAATTAATAGTTTTAAATGAAGAACTTACCAGATCCAGTGAAACAGATTTTAAAATTTCTCTTGTAGATTCTTCTATTCCTGTAAAATTTTCATTGCTCCTAGCAGTTTTATTGCAGAGCCTACAAAATATTCGTCTAGAATCTTCCATTTATGCATTATTTTTTCCTTTTTGATTATTGTAAAATTGTATCTAAAAACAATAACACGATTTATAACCTATATCCTCGTTAGTGACGGATGGGAGTATTCGAATGAAAAATCGAGCAGTATTCGATTCTTAAAAGTTGTTACTCTGAAATCAATATTTCCGTTCATTTGTCGAAAGTTTTCGAACGCTTTTAGTTCTCGATGGATGCTGATAAGTTCTCGAGAGCGAGATCTACTCGTACAGACGAATGAATCAAAATACTATTTGTGCATGACTTTAAATATTGTTTATTGAAAATAAACATACTGAAGTACCGAGTGTTTAAAAAATGTATTTAAAAGATAAATTTAAATAATTTTATACGAAACTTTACACAGTACGTATATGAACGGATGATCACATATTTTTGGAATAAAAATGAACCTGTATTAAAATCGTTTCGTTTGGCCGCCAGATGGCCTCAAAGTTCCTAAAAATTTTTTGAATTTTATAAAAATATTTCCAGTTGGTAGCTTATGCCGTTCGGAAGTTTTTCTTTTCTAAATTACAATACAATTTTTTAAATTTAATTTAGATGGGCGGTTTAGGTCCAAAAAATTATTATTAAATATTTATATATCTTGTACCTGTATTTACTAAAATCATCAATAAAGTTGCTACAAAAGTAGCTATTTAGTATTGGCAAACCTTCAACATGTTTATGTACATAATATCTCCATTCAAAGCAGTAACTATTATCAATTGTAAGTAAATGATACAAGCAGAATAATACAAAAGAACATTGTAAGTAGATATCTTTTTTTTCATTCTGTATCGAAAGTTTTTAGTTAGGTAATACAATATAGATTTGAAAACATTTAATCATTGTATGCGTACTTTTTCAATATTTATATATTTTCTTTACACTAACATTAGTATACCAAAAAGGTATCAAAATAGAAAAAAACTATGTCAGAAGATTTCATGAAATTGTTTTTATCTATCTCTTGAAAAGATACAAGTTCAAAATGTAATTTTGCTAATAAAAAATTGCATATCTTAATTTGAAAAGTACATACCTTTAATATGTATACAAAATTATAATAATGATGATGGAGACATCTACACATTAATTTTTTATTACCTTCCATCAAGGCGAGTCGAAAAACAATTAAAATACATGAGTATACTACTCTTGTGGGGGAGGTTAATATTTTATTAAACTTAATGACCTCAAAATATTTACAAATACACTCAAGACAAATAAAATAACATCTTTGTCATTTATGATTTTAAATACTGATCAGTGGTCACTATTTATAAATCTATTCAAGTAGGAGGCGTATCATTAATTGTCACAGTTGTTGCCCACTGTTAGCAAATTTTCTTTTTTCCATATTCTGTGAAGAAATTTTTTTTTTTTCTATTTTTAAATTCTTCAAGGATTTTTTTTTTCCATTTTTTGGAAAGGTTTTTTGGTTTTTTTTTTTTTTTATTTAAGGTTTTTGGAGCTTTTTTTTGGGCAAAAAAAAAATTCGGCAAGTATTCTAAATTGCGGAAGAAATTACAGCAACTGATTGATACAACTGAATTGATATTTGAAAACGAAGTGGAAACTGCTGTCAAAAAAGAACATTTTTTTTACGTTTACGTTTAACTACTTCCACATTTAATGATATAGGCACATACAAATAAAAATCTTTCATTTCCCAAAAACTGTAATTTTTCATAAAATTACATTAAAACACAACATTCTCTTTCACTGACTACAATTGGTGTAATTTTTCACGAGCTTCTTTTCAACCAATCAGAGATCGCATTATCTCTAGCATAGACTTAACAGTTTGTCATTGTCCATTGTAATTTTTCGTTACCAGTACTTAGCTCTGCAGTGTTGGTTGCCTAAACTCAGTGGCCACGTGGTTTGTATTCATTTATGAAGGCTGTGTACTAGGTTATGTAAGTTTTTTGAAAGCAACATTTTATGATAAAAAGAAGCAAATATCAAGTTAACACTTTAATACGTTTCCACTCTGAAAGAATCCTGGTGTTTTACTACATGACTTTTTTAACTCTGATGTTTGAAAAATGTTCATGTACTGATGGATAATTTGCAGGATGCGGTGTCATCATACGTATCATGTTCCCACTTTTGCACTGTTCAAGGGATTCCGATGTAACAATTGATGCTTTTTGACATTCTGTTTATACTTTGTTTCATATGTACATATGTCACATTTGTACATTTGGGTTTCAAAAGAATTTTTGTGTGTTAACTGATGTTCTTTTAAGCGATTCTTATGTTTAGTTTCGTAAGTACAACTATCACATTTGTACAGTTGAATCTCTGAAGAATCTTTGTGTATTAATTGATGCTTTTTGATATTCTGGTTGTACCTAGTTTCATATTCACATAGATCACATTTGTACATTTTGATTTCCGATGGATTCTTGTGTCTTAACTGATGAATCTTTAAACGATTCTTGTGTTTAGTTTCGTAAGTGCAAGTATCGCACTTGTACATTTGAGTTTCCGAGGAATCTTTGTGTATTAATTGATGAGATTTTAAATGTCTGTCGTACTTAGTTTCGAAACTACACATATCGCACTTGTAGATTTGAATTTCTGAAGGGTTCTTATGCATCAGTAACTGATGCCTTTTTAGATGATTCTTATATTTAGTTTCGTGATCACACATATCACACTTGTACATTTGGATTTCTGAAGGGTCTTTGTGCATTAACTGATGCCTGTTTAGCTTGCCCTTGAATTTTGTCTCATAATTACAAATATCGCATTTGAACAGTTGAATTTCTGAAGAATCCTTGTGCATTAAATTATGATTTTTGAAGTTCTGCTTATACTTAGTTTCATATCCACATGTATCGCATCTGTACATTTGGATTTCTGAAGGGTCTTTGTGTGTTACCTCGTGCCGCTTTAGGTGATCCTTATATTTAGTTTTATAATCACAAGCACCACACCTGTACATTTGAATTTCCGAAGGGTCTACGTGTTTTAACTGATGCATTCTTAGATGACCCCTGTGTTTAGTCTCGTAAGTACATGTATCACATTTGTACATTGTTGCTCCGGATGAGCCTTTGCTTATTAACTGTGGGCATTTGGAACTTTCCTTATGTCCCTGAGAAGTTTCCTGTTTTACAATATTGTTAATATCGGTTATGTATTCACTATTATATGGTGGTATATCAAAAGGAGCTTCATTTTTGCTTAATTGAAATTCTGCTGTGTCAGATCTATGTACATATTCACATTTTATTTCTCCTACATCTTCTGAAGTATGCCTTGTTTTATTTTTACTTGTTTCGTTATGTAAGGCATAAAAAAAGGAATCCCTGAAAAAAATTGTTTACACATTAATTTTATAAATACTTTTAGTGTGACTTCATGTCACAAGGAAGTAGCCGTCTTTGTCAAACAAAAATACAAGATATTTATTTGAATGAATACATTATTTAACAATTTAATGTTTGTTAAAACGGTCAGGTCCATTGTTGTTTATTATGCAATCATGCGCGGATCACTGAATGAACTAATGAACTGTCTAAATTTTAAGAAAGGTTGCCATTGCCTGTGAAAAAATATACCCCAAATATGCCAGATTTAAGCATGAGCAACATATTTTTTATTTAAGTGGAAAACAAAATATTCGAAAAAATAAACTGAGCTTCTGGGATCGTACCAAATCAGTTCGATTCAAATATTTTGATGGTACCGAACATTAATTTTGATGTCATAAACTATTTTGCTCAAATAAATTTGAATGACAGAAAATTGATAGCCTGATTAGGGCTTAAGACGATCAATGATGGGAGAGGGGTAGAAATATGATCGAGCAGAGTAGTAGGACTAGATTTATATCAGCTGGAGTAGATATACTCCGATAGGACTAATCGGATCACAATTTCCGAAAATCCATTTAGATTATTAATATTGAAGAAACATCGTAATTGTTTGTGTAATTACTACATAACGATTTATAATAAATCGTCTATGTAGAATTTCTCAACTTTCTCACCTTTCCCAATCATTTCCTTCACTTTTTATATCAACTTCTTCAGTTTTGATCAGCATTTCTCCTGCCTCTAGCTCTTTTTTAATTTTAATCGTCCCTTCCGCCCTCTCTTTAGTTCCTAATCCCTTTTCATCATTTTCACTTTTATTAAACGTATCACTATGCTCAAAACTTGTGATTTTATTGTGACCTATGTTGCGAATTTGCGTTTCAACATCCAAACATGTCCTTATGAAAGTATCGTGAATGCTGATTGAATCAAAACATTGCTTACAAACGATTGGGTCCTCAGTGATGAAAAAATTCTACAACACAAGAGTTTGTTAAGATTTTTAAATTTTATACATGTAAAATGACTATTTACCACTTCTGGGATATATCTATGAATCATCTCTAACTTCATTTCACAAAATGGCACAAATTCTTCGTGAACTAAGTGTAAACATAATCGACATATCTTCTGATCATCTTCTAGTTTAACCGACGTTTTGTTCTCATGTTCTTTCAAATAAACTTCTCTTAAGTTTACGAATGACACTTTGGGATTAACATAGGAAGTGATCTTGTGTTCAACATAGAGACAAGTGGATTTAAAACCAAACGCAGAGTACAGTTTAATAGAACAGGTAGAGCATATGACATGTTTATGGTTGACCAAGTCCTGAAATATTTTTATTGGAAAAGTACAAGTATTTGACTAGTAATACATTTGTTACTTCCAATTGACTTTAAAAAATTAGCCCTCTTAGCTTGGACATTAAAAATTTACATAGTTTTAAATTAATAACTTACCAGATTCAGCGAGACAGTGTTTAAAATTTTGTTTGTAGATTCATCTACCACTGTAAAATTTTCATTGCTTACAGTATTAATGCAAAGTCTGCAAAATATTCTTTTAGAATCTTCCATTTCTGTATTATTTTTAATAGAATAGAAATAAATAGAATTTATGAAATCATAACCTTTATACTTTATATTTGTACAACTGAAGTTACTTCTTCTTCTGCCCCTGTATGGTCTTCGTCCTAAACCTAACCGGAAACCTAAAAAGATGTAGACTGCGTCATCTACATGTAGCCAATGACAGCGGTTATTACCAACATAAAAAGTCCACAACTGATATAATTCGAGTTTCGCCGGCTCGTCTGTGTAAACCCCGGGGGTGGTGTCATGTTTATGGTTGGGTACGGTAGTACGGCTATGCAGCCTGGGAATTACACTGTCAAGTCTGGTTTGGACTGTCATAAGCGAAATAATACTTATACATGGAGATAATTTTTTTTTTATTTAAATCGGATTGGTTGAAAATTCTATTGGTCCTTGGTATATCTGTCATTTTTGCCGTCTACGTACTACGAGATTTAGATTTTTGCAGATCTGCATCCTAGATAAATGATACTGACCTGCATTTATATTCCTATGCAGAGTTGCCAGATGTGGCGATTTATCACTATTATGGCGACACAACATATTCGAATGGCTGTCAAAAATTTTTTGGCGATTTTTACTATAATTGTCTATTTGTACTTATGGTATCGCTTATTTTCCCATTACATGGTAAAGATNCATCGGGTTGTAAAACGGGTGGCGCCTTAAGAGAATTATTTTCAGTTATATCAACCCCACCCCCATTGCTGAGCTGAGCTAGGGCCAACCCTATAGTTGGAGAGAGCCTTATTGTCCTTGGAAAGGAAAATCTATTAAAATTTTATTTTACCACCCACAAGCTGGTAGCAAGATATTTATGGAAATATTTTCTTTTCACATATTAATAAATTTATTTAATTAACCTAGGGCCACCTAACATACTTTAACGTGTATCTAGTTCATTGATTATTTCAGATGACAAATTTTTGTCTATTGTTTTCCATCTAGTGGCGATAAAATTTCTCTGGCTGGCAACCTTGATCCCTAGTCCGATCCACAAAGTGGATAATTACAGTAAAAAAGAAAAAAACAACGGTTGTCGATCAAAATGAAGCAATTAACCAAGTATAATATTATCAAGTACCACAATGTACACAATTATTTTTTAGTTTTTAATACTTTTTACCATCTTTAATAATTTATAGCTCTCTGAAACTTGGCATAGGGGTCTTATAATAGCCAAACATGTTATCTACTAAAAGAGAAAAGATTGACCGACATTATTTTTTACTATATTTTTGCAGTTTGTAGAGATTTTGAGAAACAACAATTTATTTTCCTGTAAAAAGTTTTATTTGTAACAAAGTAAATACACAAATTAGGTGTAGTTAAACATCACTAAAAAGTTAAGTATAAATATTGAATTCTAGGCCATTAGAGAAAACCAGTTCTCTGGTTAATTTTCGATAGATTATACCATTTTTGAGAAATCCGAAAGAGAAAAAGAGTACAACCAAGTCAAAAATGGGCCGATGATTAAAGATCTAACAAAATTCGACTGCCACAGACTAATAAAAATCCATAGCAAGTAACAAAGTAAGATCGAAGAGCCTTGGTAACAGACTTGAAGCTGTGAGCCTCTAAAAAATCGTCAATAATTGCTCCTAAAATTACACTAACAGAGTTTTTTATACCTTGTCTGGGAAGTACATTTATCACAATTTGTGCATTTTCCTTCTTGAGGGATGGTGTTTCAATACATGAACAATTAAACTCTTTTTACATACGGTTTCAAAAACACATTCGTTGCACTTGAATAAGTCTACAGAATGTTTCTGTACAGAAAGACAGTTTGCAGGATAGCATTTATCACCAGGGCCATCATCTTCCTACTTTTGAGATGTGGAAGGGGTCTCATGTTTTGATTGATGCTTTTTGATATTATGCTTATACTTAGTTTCATATCTGCATAAATTACATTTATACATTTGGACTTCCAAGGGGTTTTTGTGCTTTAACTGATGATTTTTTAAACGATTCTTATATTTGGTTTCGTAAGTACAAGCATCACACTTATACATTTGGACTTGTGAAGAATCTGTGTGTATTAATTGATGTAATCTTAGATGTCTTTTGTACTTAGTTTCAAAATTGCATGTGTCACACTTGTACATTTGAATTTCTGAGGAATCTTTGTGTGTTAGTTGATGTGATTTTAGATGTCCCTTGTACTTAGTTTCGTAACTACAAGTATCACATTTGTACATTTGGATTTCCAAACGGCTTTTGTGTGTCAACTCGTGCACTTTTAGGTGCCTCTTGTGTTTAGTTTCATAATTACACACATCACAATTATACATTTGCGTTTCCGAAGAGTTTTTGTGTGTTAACTGATGAAATTTTAGACAATTCTTAGATTTAGCTTCGTAACTACAGGTATCACATTTGTACATTTGTATATCTGAAGGGTCTTTGTGGGTTGATTGATGCATTTTTAGTCATTTTGGGTATCTTGTCTCATAAGTACATACGTCACACTTGTACTTTTTGACTTCCGAAGGGTCTTTGTGCAATATTTGATGCCTCTTCAAATAACTCTTATGTTTAGTTTCGAAATTACACATTTCACATTTATACATCTGAACTTCCAACGGGTCTTTGTGAATTAATTGATGTTTTTTTACATGATTCTTATATTTCGTTTCATAACTACAAGTATCACATTTGTACATTTGGATTTCTGAAGGATCTTTGTGAGTTAACTGATGCTTATTTAGACATTTCTTGTATTTAGTTTCAAAACCACAAGCATCACACTTGTACATTTGGATTTCTGAAGAGTCTTTGTGAGTTAATTGATGTGGTTTTAGATGTCTCTTAAATTTAGTTTCAAAATTGCATGTATCACACTTGTACATTTCAGTTTCTGAAGGATCTTTGTGTGTTAACTGATGCATTTTCATATGACTCTTATGTGTAGTTACATAATTACACATATTGCATTTGTGTAAACATGCTTCAGAAGAGTCTTTGCTTGTTGACTCGCGGCATGTGGAACTTCCCTGTTCCAGAGCAACCTCCTGTTTCAGATCATTGTTTAACTCGTTTTTGTATTCACTTTTGTGTAATTTTACATTTATTGGTGACTCACATTTGCTTAATTGAACTTCTGTCCCACATTCAAGAATAGATTCATTTTTTATTTCTCTTGCATCTCTGTTATATAAGTCACATGAAAAGGAATTCCTGAAAGAAAATTATTCACAATAACATATAGAGGGTGAATATGCAGTGCCTATTTTAACAAGGGGTATAATTTGCGATGTAAATAAATCTGAAAATCAATATTCTCACCTTTCCCAATCATTTTCCTCACTTTTAACGTCAACTTCTTTAGTTTCGATCATCATTTCTTCCCTCTCTAGCCCTTTTTCAATTTTAATTGATCTCTCCATCTGTAATCCGATTCCATCATTTTCGTTATTAATAATCATATTACTATGCTCAAAATCTGTTCTGTTTTCGCATATGTTCTGAACGTTGGTTTGAACATCCAAACAGGTCCTTATAAAAGTATCGTGAATGCTTAGCGAATCTAAACATTGCCTGCAAACAACTGGGTCTTCGGTGACGTCAAAATCCTACAACATAAAAGTTCTTAAAAATATTAACGTTTTTAAGCTTTAAAATGTGCTTAAAACGGATATTTACCACTTGCGGGATGTATCTATGAATCACGTCTAAGTTTATTTCATAAGATGGCACATATTCTTCATTAATTAACTGCAAACATAATCGACATATTTTCTGATCATCTTCCATTTTCACCATGAAACTGTTCTCGTGTTCCTTTAAATAAACTTCTCTTAAGTTGACGAAGGTCACTTTTTCAGGAATCACATAAGAAGCAATCTTCTCCTCAAGGTAAAGACAAGTGGATTTAAAGTTAAAAGCAGAGTATAGTTTAACAGAGCAGTTAGAACACACGGCATGTTTATAGTTGTTGTCCAAGTCCTGAAATATACTTTTTACAGAGAATGATATTATTTTACCAGTAATTCTTTTGCTTAATTTGCAACATTAATAACTTACTAGATACAGCGAAACCGTTTTTAAAATTTCCCTTGTTGATTCGTCTATCAATGTAAAATTCCCGTTGCTCACATTATTAAAGCAAAGCTTGCAAAGTTTTCCTTTAGAACTTTCCATTTATGTATTTTTTTTCTTTTTTGACTATCTTTAACTTAAAAACAGAACCTAACCTCGATTTATCAGTTCGCTCCATAAAACTAGAGATGTGTTGCGATTTCACTGTCTGCTACTTTGGCGGTGTTCCCTATTTGTCACTGGTGTAGAAAAGAGGTGATTTTTCGGAACGTTTGCTGTAATTCCATGGTGCGTGCCATGTGGTCGTGTGAAATTTGAGCGAATACGCCTATCTATAATAAATAAACGTAGGAAAACAGTTTTAAAAATTTTGTTACGACTGCGAACTGGCGCAAGAATGTAAATAAACAGACCTTATTTCCACTATTTGGTCACATGAATAAAAAAAAACAGATGGGCATATTCGCTCAAATTTCACGACCCGTACCATGCCAAAGCTGTTATGTGGAATGACTCTTACAAGTGTCAGCGGCATCGGCGCAGAGCAGATTCTCGATCAGCGATCAGAGATATAAGAGCGTCTAATCGAACCACCCACAGATAACGACGAAAACGAACCACATATAGATGTTTCGTCGTCAATAACACTATAGCCGCCGTCTCTAAGTCCGTCAGAAATTGATGAAGAATATAATAGTGACGGAAGTAGTACGTCGTCAGGAGAAATCCGCATGAATGAGGTAGACCAATAAAGAGAGG
The DNA here is from genome assembly GCF_000390285.2 of Anoplophora glabripennis. NCBI lineage: Eukaryota > Metazoa > Arthropoda > Insecta > Coleoptera > Cerambycidae > Anoplophora > Anoplophora glabripennis. The sequence goes on along the minus strand of NW_019417420.1, from coordinate 15,925 downwards.
TAAATTCACATAGTGAACTTCAAAGGGATACATACAAAAATCGGCTCTTTTCAGAGCCACCAAAACGATTAAAAAGGAATTCGAAAAAAACCTCAACAAATATAATAAAATGTAAAAAAAAAAAACATCTTAAAACGCCTATAATAATGTCCTTTAAACAAACCTCAAAAAGGAAGAGTCATATAAATCCGCCGCAACCAACATTAAAATAATTAAAATAGAAAAAAGCGAGTACTCGCCGCTTCGCGGCTCGCAAGTATACCACCCACTTGCAAGTAAGAACGCGAAACAGTAACCTTAAAAATCCAACGTCCAAATAAAGAAAAATAGGGCCGCCGAAACCAAAACAAATAGCGGAAAGGCCCTTCGGGCCCCTCGCCTCACCACTTCGCGCCACTATATCTCTGTCAGCGATCAGCATTTGAACTAGTCACAGTACAGTTGCGCTTGAATTTATGGTGTCGCATTAATTAAAGTCATCATGTTTCAGCGACTACAAAAGAGAGATGCGACACATTCGTATATTATTATGACATATGTACATAAATTATAATTAAAAATATTTTTCTTATTACTTGTAGGGTTTATTACTTTAGTTTGTTTTTGTAATGGATTAAAGTCTCTAAATACATACACTGATTAATTTTTTTATGCTATATACTGATATTTCATCCTTTAGTTTTTCTTTGAAGTGTAGGTCCTTTTCTTGTGTAGTTTATAAATAAAAGCGTGGTTCCGTTCCTACTGTGGCCCTTTGATCTTGTCGTTCTTTCTCTGGATTCTTGTCTTTTTGTTGTATTAGTTATCAAAATTTCAGTCTTATCTGTGTTTTGTTCTTCTTTATTAACTGTTTGTTGTTTTTCTAACTTTAACAAATTCTTCATGATATATTTTACTGCATTTATTATTAGGAAATTGCTTTTAATTATCACCTTTTTATTTTGGCTTTGGGCAATTTTTTTGTTTAGTACATTTTTTGCACTTCACGACCCTTGATTAAATCATTTCCAATTAATGTAACAGTTTTTCAAAATTCAATTTGACTTCGCTATTAGTAATATCACTTTGCATTATCAAACTATTATCTTTAAATGTACAAGAATAAAACGGAGGACAGTTTGATATGTTTTCTCGACAGCGGGTTGAATGGGAATGATTGCAGCATCATTTACATGGGTATAAAGACTAATGTTTCCACTCAGAATTAGTCATTTCTCTATACTATAGAAGTACTTCCTTTCAGAAATCAAATGTTTCCTTTGACTTTTGAAATAGAGGGCAGAGTTAAGTGGTCAAGCTCAGTCAAGGTCAGAAGGTGCAGATAATTGAGACAGCAATAGGAGAAGTAACCTACTATTACATTTTTTTGCTCTCACAATCAGTGATATGAAAATCAAAACTTACTGTACATACTTTGAAACATATATGTATCAGAACAAATACGTCCTGCTGAAATGCTGTAATAAATGATAAAAGAAAAATCATAGCTGTAACATAATCTTCTGATAGGGAACGGTGTTATAGTAATATAGGTACAGCGGTATAAAATCAGCATGTATAGTTAAATTTTATTTAATTCGTTTAAATCCTACAATATAAAAACTATAACAGGGTTGAAAACTAATTCCAGGTCTTAAAAATAACAGTAATAAAATACAAATGGGAATAGTGTTAACAATATACTGTTCTCTCACACCTATTCCCACCAAAAAAAGAATTACATTAAAATTATAAATTATACAGGGTGATTTCACTTTAAATACGGAAACTGCAGGAATAGATTAACTGCTAAAAAATAAGTAGAGTTTGCTCTATAAACTTTTTTCCTAGGGGGCGTGGTATTCGAGATACAGAGTGTTCAAGTTTCCAAAAAAAATTATATTTACTGTAACATCATATTGCGCTGAACGATTTGAATGACATTTACTACAGCGTATTCACTTAATTAGACCTTTTATTGAATGTAATATTAACCACGTGGCTTTAACCAGTGGTGTGCTACTAAAGGTTACGTTCCGTTCTCCCATGAAAAAAAAAATACTCCACTGGCGGTTTTTTGTAGAAATAACGTTAAATTCAGTTACTGTTACGATAAATGAATGAAAAGTGTTTCTTGGTGTTTTTTTAATAATAGCAGCCGTTTAGGGGATAATTTACTTATTTGCCGACCATAATCTACAAAAATTGATAGTTTTTTCTGCATTATCAGTTAGTAAGCTTTACGATGATCTCATTTTAGTATTATAATTAGCTTTGTTTATTTATTCCTGAAGCGCTGCAGTTCTTGGGCTTATGAACACGAGACGAATTGTGGCAAAGAATAGAGGAAAATTGTAATCTCCTCAAGGGAAATCATGCCATGATAAGTTCCCTATAAATAGCCTGATTAGAAGATGTCAAAAGTGTACCTAGGCGAATGGACTTTTGGACAATTAACTTTTGTACGACTAGTTACTCGGTTACTTACTCGACCTATTTGCTCATGCTATTTTACTATTTAGTGTGATATTTTTTCCAGAAATAAAATTATTTTTACAAAAAACTGCCAGTGGTGTATTCTTTTCTCAGGCAAAGTTAGCGGATGCTTTAGTAGCACCTCACTGGTTAAAACCAGGAGGTTTTCATCAATTAAACGGATTAATTTATAAGGAAAATTAAATGAAACGTAAAAACAAGTAAACAGATCTCCTAAACGGCTGTTACTATTAAAAAACATCAAGAAACATTTTTTCTACAAAAAACCGCTTGTGGCATATTTTTTTCTAGGGAAAATGGGGTGGCACCTTCAGTAGCACGCCACTGGTTAATACCACGAGGTTAATATTACATTGAATAAGTAAAAGGTCTAATTAAGTGGATACGCTGCAGTTAATTTAATTCAATTCCGTCAGCACATTATGCAGATATGGCACAAAATACATATTTTTTAGTAAACTTTAACACCTTGCATCTCGAATACCGAGTCCCGCAGGAAAAAAGTTTATAAAGCACTCTAATTATTTGTCGTTAATGAATCTAGTCCTGCAATTTCTGTGTTTAAACTGAAATCACCCTTTATATAGGATGCATGGTGAATCTATTCTATTTATCTATTTAATTTCATATTGTTATACAAAGTGTCTACACCAGTCAAAACTGAAGAAGGAAACACATTAAAATAAAGTAAAATAGCTTATAGCCTTAACAATAATTAGAACAGAATAGAACCTTATATGTGTTTTAACAGCGGATATAATTTGCGATGTAAATTGAATCCAGATATTCATTTTTTCTTAAATTAATATATGTTATGTAATGATCTATTACATGTTGTACATAATAAATTGTATCGCTATTTAAAATACACACTTACACATCTAAGGTTCACAATGAATTTTGGCTCACTACGCTCTAAATATACAAGTATACATGCTCTAACATTTGCGATGGGTGTCATATTAACATTTGTAGCTCTTAATTACGTCCATTTTTGACTACATTTTGCAAGATACACGAAGAGAGGTAATTCACACCCGCAAACGTTTTTTATGCATCAATTGAGGTCTCCTCAAAGACTCTTTATGTTCAGTTGTTAGCAAAGCACAAGGGTACGTTCGCAATTAAGGAGTCTCTCTATATTTCTGTATTTAGTTTCATAATCGTAGTCGTTACACCTGTACAATTGAACCTGTGAAGGATCTTTATGCTTAAGTTGGCGCTGTTTGATACCATTCCTGAAAAGGTGTCCCAAAAGAAATGCAGGATTTCATATGAGGAAAAAAAGATTTAATTACAAAGCTGGCAAAGTTTTTACATGTTATTAAAAGGATAGATGTCCTCCGTGACTCACCTGACATACTCGACTTCTTTTAAAAAAATTCTGTATTACGCTTTCACATATCTGCGGCTGAATTTCGCTGATAACTCTCCGAATTTCTGGCTTTAATTCAAAATCACCCGGGAAAAAATCGAAGAATGTTACACGAGATGAATTGTCCATTAAATTTCTGCCGTAACAAGTGGATAGTTTTACGGGCCTTATGGCAGATGGAACTATCCTGCCGGATCCACATGTAATCCAAATCCATGCCATCCAAATGACCACAAAAGTTCAATAGTATCTCTTGATATCGTTCTCTATTGACAGTTACTACGTTCCCAGTCTCATTTTCAAAATAGAACAAACCAAACAACCTACCAGCATAAAATTCACACCACATTATCACTCTTTGGGTATACAGTAGTCGTTGTTAAATGACCCGGAGATTGTCTGCCGTAAATTTGACAGTTTTGCTTTTTCATATACCCACTAAGATGGAAATGCACCTCGTCACTAAAGTTGATTTTCCAAGCAACATCATCATCCAGTTGTTGCTGCTCCAACATCCAATCAACGAATGTCCAGCACATTACCTGAATCTTGAATGGATGCAGGTGCAGATCTTTTGTTAAAATCCGCTGCATTGTACTTTTTGAAATGTTTAATTACAATAACCGACGGCGTACTCTTGTAATATTTTCGGCTAAACAGCCAGTACGAGGCCGTCCTATTCCTTTACAAGCTTTTATTTAACATGCCTTGTTAGAATGGGTCAAATATTGTAACTGAATTTTGAAACAGTTATCCTCTACCGATTGAATTGAAGTTTTGCATACACGTTTAGTTTGGACGACAATGCATGGTTAGCTATGTTACGCGTCATTCTAAATCCAATATAGCGGAGCACCAAAGATGGCGGACCAGTTATTTTTTATGCACCTCCATGAAAGGGGTTGTTGAGAAGAATACGAAAATAAAATAAAATGACGTCACCAAAAGCTCGTTTTTTTTAAAAAAAAATTTTACACATGAACTTATTGTTTGCAACCGAACCTGTTTGTTCAAATTTGATCACAGCCCCACAAAAAAAAAAGTGGCAGGTCCGATAGACAAGACCATGGTATCCATATGGTTTTGGGGTTGCTGAATCCGAATCCGGTGTCCGTTTGAAACGATTAGCTCTGGTTTAAGGTCAGTTCAAGGTCAAACGTAGAAAATCAATTATCAACAACTTAAACCTAGGTATTTATTTTTCAACTTTATGTATCGTTTTTGGGGTGGCTGAATCCGAATCCGGTGTCCGTTTGACGCGATTAGCTCTGGTTTAAGGTCAGTTCAAGGTCAAATGTAGAGAATCAATTGCCAACAAAGTAAATCTACATATCTATAAGTTTTTGGGGTCGCCGAATCCGAATCTGATGTCCGTTTGACTCAATCAGATCTGGGTTGAGGTCAGTTCAAGGTCAAATGTGGAGAATCAATTGAAACCAAAGTAAACTTACATATCTATACGTTTTGGGGGTCGTTGAATCCGAATCTGATGTCCGTTCGAAACGTTCAGGTCTATTAAATACTTTCCAATAGGAATCAGATCAATTAGCTTACGAAAGATACTTATATAAATATTTTGGTTTTAAACCTAAGTGAAAAATTTGATTGGGTTTGAGCAGAGAGAAAGGTTTCACCAAGATATTAAAGGGCGAAATTTGGGTGGCAATGAAACTGGCAGAGAATGGAGCAGAGTTCCTAATATCATGGCTAAAAAAATACTAAACAAGCTCGAAAAGTGCAAGCTTTTTACTATCAGTACAGAAATAAGGAATATTTTTCTAACGATGAAGAATTTTCCTTAGGTTACTACAATGATATTGTTGGATAAATCACTTCAAACATGGATGTTGTAAACCTAACGCAGATTGAAATAAGAGTGCCATATTTTGAGGATAGTCTTACATAGGATCAAATATGAACAACGTAAATGGCTTTACAATTGACCTTGAACTAACCTTAAACCAGAGCTAATCGCGTCATACGGACACCAGATTCAGAATCGATGAACTCAAAAACGTATAGATACGTAGGTTTAGTTTGTTGACAATTGATTTTCTACATTTGACCTTGAACTGACCTAAAACCAGAGCTGAACGCGTCAAACCAACACCGGATTCGGATTCAGCGATCCCAAAAACGTATAGATACACAGGTTTAGTTTGTTGACAATTGATTTTCTACATTTGACCTTGAACTGAGCTTAAGCCAGAGCTAATCGTGTTAAACGGACACCGGATTCGGATTCAGCGACAACAAAACTATATGGATACCATGGTCTTGTCTTTCAGACTTGGCACTTTTTTTTTTGTGGACCTGTGTAGTTAATCATTTCAATTTCTTCATTGGGGGGCAATGGTTCTTCCAAAATTTTCAAGTAATTTGCACACCATCTCAGCTACACACTCTCCGTACTTTTAAGGAATTTTCACAATCATCATTCGCTCTTCTGTTGTATAGTGCTCGATTTTGTCTAACCGCAACCTGTTTACTACAACATGCGACCCTGTACAATGAATATAGCGCACAACGCAAACCCTGCGTTACTTTTGGGACACCCTTTATTTAGTTTTGTAATCGCAGTCTTTACGTCTCTATGTTTGAATTTGCGAAGGGCCTTTATGTTTCAGTTGGTGCCGTTTCAAATTACTCTTATATTTAGTTTTATGATCGCAGTCATTACACCTGTACATCTGAACCTGCGAAGAATCTTTATGTTTCAGTTGGTGCTGTTTGATAACATTCTTATATTTACTTTTGAAATTGCAGTCGTTACACCTGTACATTTGAACCTGCGAAGGATTTTTATGTTTCCGTTGGTGTTTTTTGATATTATCCCTGTATTTACTTTCATAACTGCAATCATTACACCTGTACATTTGAACCTGCGAAGGATGTTTATGTTTCAGTTGATGCCGTTTGATATGACTTTCATATTTATTTTCGTAATCGCAGTCGTTACATTTGTACATCTTTGTCTGAGAAGGATTTTTATGTTTCCACTGCTGCTTTTTGATATGACACTTATATTTAATTTCGTAATTGCAATCAATAGACCTGTACATTTGAACCTGCGAAGGATTTTTATGTTGCGGTAGATGCCTTTTGATATGACTCTTATATTTAGTTTCGTAATCGCAGTCGTTACACCTATACATTTGTACCTGTGAAGGATCTTTATGTTTCAGTTGATGCCGTCCGATATTGTCCTTGTACTTAGTTTCGTAATTGCAGTTGTTACACCTGTACATTTGAATCTGTGAAGAATCTTTATGTTTTAGTTGGTGCTGTTTGATGACATTCTTGTATTTAGTTTTGAAATGACAGTCGTTACATCCGTACATTTGAATTTGCGAAGGATCTTTATGTTTCAGTTGGAGCTGATTGTGGTTGTTACGCCTGTACATTTGAACCAGTGAAGGATCTTTATGTTGCAGTTGGTGCCGTTTCATATTAGCCTTATATTTAGTTTCATGTTCGCAGTCATTACACCTGTACATTTGAATCTGCGAAGCATCTTTATGTTTTAGTTGGTGCTGTTTAAAAACATTCTTGTATTTAGTTTCATAAATGCAGTTGTTACATCTATACATTTGAATTTGCAAAGGATCTTTATGTTTCAGTTGGTGCCGTATCATATTGTCTTTATATTTAGCTTCGTAATCGCAGTCGTTACATCTGTACATTTTGATCTGTGAGGGGTCTTTATGTCTCAACTGGTGCCTATGAAGTAATTTCTTATTTTCAGTTTCATACTGACACAATTCACATTTATACGCTTCCGAATCATTCTCGTGTCTCACACACTGTGCCTCAAAAAGGCTCTTGCTTCTAGTTTCATAAATACATTTATCACATTTGCACAATACTTTGCACTCCTGCTTGGTTTTCGTATTACATTTGCTCTCCAATCCGTTTTCATGTTTATATCCTTCCTCTTCTGCATCTTTACAAACATTCTTCTCGAATGGTTCATTATCGGAGCTCTGCACTGGCGTGTCGCTGAAAAATTTGCATATACAACTTCATTTAAATCACACAAAGTGTTTTAGAATTATATGTAGTGAAACTAAAATTTTTTGCCAACTTTGATGCCCTTTTACATTGGTGTTACAAGTAGTACATTTTTTTTTAGAAAAAGATTGAAAATCAAGTGTGATACAAACTTATCAGGTATTCGTGGTTAGGTGAGTACCACGACTAGGCACCGTGCCGTTTTTTAATTTAATACTAATGTAATCTTCTCTTACCTTCTTTCCTCATCTTCAGATTTTATGTCGTCACATTCAGTTTTCATTGTCATTTCCATCTCGTTAATATCTAATTCACTGTTCAGACTTTCACTCTTAACGAATAAATCAGATGATGACGTATCTATATGATTTTCTGTACCTTTAAGTTTTTCCTCTACTTCTAAGCATTCTCTTAAGAAACTGTTGTGGGTACACAGAGAATCAAAGCATGGCTTACATATAACGGGATCTTTGATAATATTTATATTCTGCAAAGTAATTTTCTTAAATTGTGAAAAATGAAAGTATTTAATATAGTTCATACCATTTCAGGAGTCAATTTCTCAATAGCTTGGAGTTCCTCTTCACGTATGCAGGTAAACTCACTTTTTACTACCTTCATACACAATCGACATATTTTCTGACTGTCTGAAATATCCATTGACTCGCTTCCCTTTTCCTTCGTGTACACTTCTTTCATATCGAGCTGTAACATCTTTTCGCAATCCACGTATGGAATAATTGTTTTATCAGTATTCAGACATATCGACTTGAATTCTAATGCTGCGTATAATTTTCTTCTGCAAGCATTACATAAAAGCTCTTTGCTCTCATCATCAAATTTCTAAAATATATGCAACTTTAACCAAACAAAGACACAATAATTATGGTAGAAAATAACAACTACTGTGAAGTCGCTACACACACGTTGGGATCATTGAGAGGTCTATGAACTGAGATAATGGAAACTAATATATTTCATTCACTTACCACTTTCACTAAAAGAACGTCTAGAATATCTCTGATAACGTTGTCTATCACCTCAAACCTTTTAACGATTACAGTTTTAAGGCAAAGCCTACACGAAGTTTCTTGAATACCAGTCATTACAACAATTTTCTTTGTAATGTAAAAATAAACCCGTCAAATGTGACTTGCGTTGCTCTTTTAACCTCAATTCAATTAAAAAATGGAATTAGAGGTGGGCAAGATCTGCATCATACGAATATATATTATACCCATCTCTAATGGGAATCGGTTCATGTGAATACCGGTACAGATATATGTAATTAGAATATATACGAGACAGAGAGTGATGCAAGAAATTGTATTAAGTATAAGCGATAGAGGCGCACGGTACGGTATGATTTTTCTGAGTACCCGTTTTTTTCATTACGATACTTGACATTTTGCACCGGTATTACAACTTGCGATAGAATACGGTCCGGTTCCGGTACATTTTCTGCCAATACCTATGGGCAGTGAAGTAGTTTACTTGCGACTTTCCAAAAAAGTGACGAACTATCAGTAGATATAAAGTTATTAGCGTTAAACTCGATGGTAAATAGCGAAGTACGAAGTATGTGTGACTATAGACTAGCAATTGCAATTCAATCAGTTTCACGAAATTATAGTGACCGCTGTCTTTGAATGTTATTGGCGGAATTGACCGACTTTTATTGCAAAAAAAAACTAAAACGCAGTATTTCCTGGATTGCAGCCAGGTCAGAAATCTGTTGCGATTTAATTTTGCTCTTTTTATGCTTTCATACATGTCTCGTTTAAAAAGTTGTAGGTATTTGAAAAGTTTATATTTTTATTGTACATACTGTTTTTTCTTTTAACCCTAGGGCATTAATATTAAATTACAGTTCTGTGATCACCAACCATAAACTTTATGAAATTTTAAACAAAAAAAAAATACAACTTTTTCGAAGCAAACTAGTGTTAATTGATTCTGGGTACCAGATCCAGGGAAAAAACATTAGTGCAACTAGGACTTTTACTATGGGAATGGGACCAGAACCTAAACACTTCTTGGTTTGAGTGGATGGAAAATGCGTCCAGCAATAATAATGTAATTTTTTTAACTTGCAGCATGCAGCAACAATTAAGGGGAGGGGGCGTGCCCTCTGCCCGTCCTGGCTACGCCCATGAGAACAGAAAAAAAAATGAGAGCCAACAAGACACAACAAATATAAAAACTATAATAAGGTCGAAATCTCATTCCTAGGTCTTAAAATAACTAACAGCATACAAAAGGGAACAGTTTTAACAATACTTTTCCTTCACACATGTGTAACCTATTCCTTCCACAAACAATAATTGTATCAAAATTATAAATAACATGTAATATAATAGAATATGTAGGATGCAAGGTTAATCTTCTTAACTGCGGACATAATGTAAATTGAGTCCAGGAAGTCATTTTCCAAATTACAAATATTTGCGGATATTTTTTTTTTAATTTCATCTGAAAACTGCCGTGTACATAAAAAGTAATGTTCTACATTGTTAATTGTTTCGCTATTTAAAATACACAAGTCCACATATAAGATTTACTCTTAGTATACCGGGTGTCCCATTAACGTAATCGACCGGCTATATCTCGGAAACTATTTGTCCTATTTCGGGAAAAAGATTTGATGACTGAAATAGCCACTAAAAATTCAGTAAGATTATTTTTTAGCTTCTAACTTTTGCCGCTACAGGGACTTTTCTAAAATAATACTAAAAAACTACATTATTTTTGAAAAATTAAATGGAAAGATAGGACAACTTAATGTTTTCAAAATATTTTGTTCATTCTTCAAAATTTTTGTTGGAAGCATTTTATTTTGTCTTAAAAAATTAAGGGCGGGGGAAGGAAATTATTACTTATGACAAAAAATACGATAACTTTGGATTACCTAAACCGATTTCAATGAAGTTGGGTTTGTTACTTAATGAGACACCCGTTATACAAATTCCAATTTGCGATCGGTGTCATAATCACACTTGTAGCTCTTAAAATAAGTCCATTTTTGACTGTTTTGCACGATGTATGAAGGGTGGTAATTCACATCTACAAATGTTCTTTGTGCATCAATTGAGGTCTCTTCAAAGACTCCTTATGCTTGGTTGTTATTAAAACATACCAGTACAGTTGCTTTTAAAAAGGCTGTCTATGCGTTAACACATGATATTTAATACCGGACCTGTACTTAGTTTCAAAATTGCAGTTGTTACACCTGTACATTTGAACCAGTGAAGAATCTTTATGTTTCAGTTGGTGCTTTCTCAAATAACTCTTGTTATTAGTTTTGTAACTGCAGTCATTACACCTGTACATTTGAACTTCTGAAGGATCTTTATGTGTCAATCGGTGTCGATTGATATTTTTCTTGTATTTAGTTTCATAACTGCAGTCGTTACATCTGTACATTTGAACCTCTGAAGGATCTTTATGTGTCAGTTGATGTGGTCTGATATTCCTCTTGTATTCAGTTTTGTAATTGCAGTCGTTACACTTGTATGTTTGAATTTGCGAAGGACCATTATGTCTCAGTTAGTGCTGTCTAATAATATGCTTGTATTTAGTTTCAAAATTGCAGCTGCTACAATTGTACATTTGAATTTGCGAAGGATGTTTATGTTGCAGTTGGTGCCAATTGATAATGCTTCTGTATTTACTTTCATAACTGCAGTTATTACACCTGTACATTTGAACCTCTGAAGGATCTTTATGTGTCAATTGGTGTAGTATAATATCCTTCTTGTATTTAGTTTCGTAAGTGCAGTCATTACATCTGTACATTTGAATCTCAGAAGGATCTTTATGTATCAATCCATGTCGATTGATATTTCTCTTGTACTTAGTTTTGTAACTGCAGTTATTACAGCTGTACATTTGAACCTCTGAGGGATCTTTATGTGTCAGTTGGTGCTGTTTGATGACATTCTTGTATTTAGTTTCGAAATGGCAGCCGTTATACTTATATGTTTGAATTTGAGAAAAATCTTTATGTTTCACTTGGTGCTGATTGTTAGCTCTTCTATATTTTGTTTCGTGATTGTAGTTGTTACACCTGTTCATTTGAACCTGTGAAGGCTCTTTATGTTCTAGTTGGTGTTCGATATTCTTCTTGTATTTAGTTTTGTAACTACAGTCATTACACCTGTATATCTGAACCTCTGAAGGATCTTTATGTGTCAATCGGTGTCGATTGATATTTTTCTTGTATTTAGTTTCGTAACTGCAGTCGCTACATCTGCACATTTGAACCTCTGAAGGATCTTTATGCGTCAGTTGGTGTGGTGTGATATTCTTCTTGTATTTAGTTTCATAACTGCAGGTGTTACATTTGTATGTTTGAATTTGTGAAGAACCTTTATGTTTCAGTTGGTACTGTCTGATAATAATAACATTCTTGTATTTATTTCTAAAGTTGCAGCTACTACATCTGTACATTTGAATTTGCAAAGGATCTTTATGTTTCAGTTGGCGCCCCTTGATATTGTCTTTGCATTTAGCTTTGTAATCGCAGTCATTGCATCTGTACATTTTGATCTGTGAGGGATCTCTTTGGCGCAACAGATACCTATGACGTAATTTCTTATTTTCAGTTTCATACTGACACACATTTGTTTGCTTCAAAATCATTCTCATGTTTCACACACTGTGCTATAAAACGGCTCTCTCTTCCAGTTTAATAAACAGATTCGTCACATTTGTTCAAAACTTTATATTCGTTTTTGGTTTTCGTATTAAATTTGCTTTCAGATTCATTCTCATGTTTATATCCTTCTTTCTCCACATCTTTACAGTCACTTCTCTCGAATGGTTCATTATCGGAGGTCTGAAGTGGCGTGTCACTGAAAAAATTACATATATAAATAATTTCATTTAAATCAGACAAAGTGTTTTCGAGTTACATAGAGTAAAACAAGAACTTTTTGCCCATTAGCGATAAAACAAAGTTATTTGGTATAAGGGTAAGTTGCGTTAAGATATCATATTTTAAAGGATTTGTGTGAGTTCTTATGTAGAACTGAAATTGTCATAAAATTGCACCAATGAAAATTTCTGTTATTTCTCTTGAAAAATATCGCTATTGCAACTGCTTAATCATTTTCATTTGAATTTAAAGTTTCTAAGTCGGCATTACAAGTAACGCATTTGTTAATTATTTCAGTGTGTACAGCGAGCAATGTCAGAGCTCCCAGGGAAATCCAAACAGTCATCTAATACCAGAGCGATTCGCTTTTTCCACGACTAGTGTGCACTTTTTAAAAAAATTTGTTAACCAAACTTTTAATGATTGTTCAATATCTTTCCAACATTGTTTATAACCAATACAGACCTGTAATTTATTACAATTTGTGAGATCGCTTTCATTGGAATGTCTCCTTTTTTATAACACGCTAATATTATGCATGCAATACCACGACTAGGCACTGTGCCATTTTTTAAGTTAATGCCAAAATAGTCTTCCCTTACCTTTTTTCCTCATCTTCAGATTTTATGTCAACGCATTCAGTTTTGATTGTCATTTCCATCTCGTTGATATTGAATTCACTGTTCCGGCTTTCACTCTTAACGAATAAATCAGATGGTGACTTATTTATCCGCCTTTCTGTACCTTTAATTTTTTTCTCTACTTCCAAGCATTCTCCTAAAAAGCTGTTGTGGGTACACAGAGAATCAAAGCATGATTTACATATAACGGGATCTTTGATAATATTTATATTCTGCAAAGTAATTTCCTTGAATTGTGATAAATGAAAGTATTTAATATGGTTCATACCATTTCTGCAGTCAATTTCTCAATGGCTTCGAGTTCCTCTTCACGTATGCAGATAAACTCACTTTTTACTAAATGCATACACAATCGACATATTTTCCGACTATCTGAAATATCCACTGACTCGCTTCCCTTTTCTTTCGTGTACACTTCTTTCATATCGAGCTGCAACATTTTTTCATAATCCACATATGGGATAATTGCATTATCAGTATTCAGAGATGTTGACTTGAATTCTAATGCTGCATTTAATTTTTCTCTGCAAACTTTACATATGACATCTTTGCTCTCGTCATCAAATCTCTAAAATATATGCAACTTTAACCAAAGAGAAAATAATTGTGGCAGAAAATAACAACTACTGTGAAGTCGCTACACACACGTTGGGATCGTTGAGAGGTGTACGAACTGAGATAATAGAAACTATCTTTCATTGACTTACCACTTTCACCAAAAGAACGTCTAGAATATCTCTGATAATGTTGTCTATCACCTCAAACCTTTTATCGATTACAGTTTTAAAGCAAAGCCTACACGAAGTTTCTTGAACACCAGTCATTACAACAATTTTCTTTGTATAATGTAAAAACAAAACCTTGAACCGACTTGTGCTCTGTTTAACCTTAATTAAAACATGGGCATAACATGGGATTAGAGGTGGGCAAGACCGGCGTCATATCATAGAAATTTCTAGTGGGAATCGGTTCATGTGGATACCGGTACAAATATAATATCGTTTGTTAGCATCAGTAGCATCAATGCGAATTGAGAATGAATTGAAATATTGAAGTGAATCGGTCTCAACTTATTCGTCATCTGGATGCAATGGATCACATAGAATTAATCAGAATTAGAATGTTTAGTCCTGTTCGTTGTGTCTGCTTGACGTACTCCAACTCAACCAGAGTATTTTATCAGCGTTCGTTGAAGCCGAGCATAAAATCTATGTTGTTCGTTATACAGGAGTATTTCACTCTGATCTATAAGATCATTGCTCTGGTTACTCTATCATTTGTGCTTGAGCAAAGAGAGTAGAGCATTCATCAATCATCAGATTTTATTTTTATTGGTTGATGTACCTGACGTTTGCTGGTAAGCATGGGAATGCACTGCCTATTACTTAAGGCACATGACAAAATGTTTGACATATTCACAATCTTCGACTAAACATACATTTTCCAATCAATTTTCTCATTCTTCCACTAATAATTCCATGAAATTTTTATGATAGGTTTTGTTCAAGTCGTCTTAACGAACACAGGACTCTTTTATCGATGAACACAGGCAAATTACTTCAAGATCTCACTGCTCTACTTTACGATCTAAAAGGGTCTAGTGACGTCACTGCTCCGTACTCTTCATGACCCAAGATCTCTTGGAGCCACTAGGAGTAGCATCTAACGAACAGGGCTTTTAAAAAGATCAATAAAATTTCACGGATAAAACCGTCACATCAAAACAACGAATAAAAGAATACGGTCTAATTACTCTAATAGCGATTTCCATTGGGGAAAACTGGGGCTGCTCTCGGGCAGCAATGACACTTCACTGGTTAACAATGACACTTTTTGAGTGGGTTTCTGACATTATAGGTTATGTTTATGTTTTGATTTTTATTTAGTCAAAGAAACAGTTGACCAGTTGAAGTTTTTCAAAGGTAGTTAAATGAACCGCGCGCCATTATTCCATGGCTAGAAATTGGCCTCAATGATTTGGGATCGAGGGGGATTATCCCTCTTTATCCTGCCTCGTCTCGCGTAGGCCTGGACAGCCTTCGTAGGTGGGCCCCATCTGTCGTCTACCCCGACCGTAAATGCGGCCGGTGTAGGTGCTTTGTGGGACCTCCTTTTGTCCTGGCTGGGCCCCGCCGGCTATGGCCCTTTCTTCTGGCGCTCTTCTTGCTTCGCCGGCTCATCTGTGTAAACCCCGGGGGTGGTGTCATGTTTATGGTTGGGTAGGGTGGTGCGGCTATGCAGCCTGGGATGCTCTTTGCTAAGGTGGCCCTTAGGCTAGCGCGGAAGGGAGAGGTAAGAAGGGTATGGGGGTGTGTGTATGTGTGTGTGTCGATGTCTTCGTTTCTTGATCCTGGCTGTCTCTGAAACAGAAAAGGTTAGCGGGAGGGGGGGGATGTCGTTGGGGTGGTCACCCAGGGTCAAAAAGTTGGTGTCTAGGTCTTTTGTGTTTGTCGGTCACGTCGGGTACGTAGCAAACGGCTTGCCTGAGGAGGGGATTGTCATGTCTAGCGGCTACGTCAAACCGCCGCCATTATTCTATGGCTAGAA
>NW_019417419.1:64018-81218 GCF_000390285.2 Anoplophora glabripennis | reverse complement strand
GATGACGTCTTTCTGGATGGGTAATAACTTAGTATAGGTGAAGCAGTTCGCCTGCCCGTTTGAATGGGTGAAAAAAATTAAAATATGATTCCGTGGATGGAAACTTCCGAACTCGATAACTAGGTAAAGGGGAGGTATGCGTAAATTAAATTTTAAGGGATGACGTATCTCTGGATGGGTAACAACCTAGTATAGGTGGAACAGTTCGCCTGTCCGTTTGAGGAGGTGAAAAAAATTAAAATATCATTCCGTGGCTGGAAATTTTCGAACTCGATAACACGGTACAGGGGAGGTGTGTGTAAATGAAATTTTAAGGGATGACGTCTTTCTGGATAACCTAGTATAGGTGAAACAGTTCGCCTGCCCGTTTGAAAGGGTGAAAAAAGTAAAATATTCCGTGGATGGAAATTTCCGAACTCGATAACTCGGTACAGGGGAGGTGTGCATAAATGAAATTATAAGGGATGACGTCTCTCTGGATGGGTAACAACCAAGTATAAGTGGAACAGTTCGCCTGCCCGTTTGAGGGGGTGAAAAAAATTAAAATATCATTCCGTAGCTGGAAATTTTCGAACTCGATAACTCGGTACAGGGGAGGTGTGCGTAAATGAAATTTTAAGGGATGACGTCTCTCTGGATGGGTAACAACCTAGTATAGGTGGAACAGTTCGCCTGCCCGTTTGAGGGGGTGAAAAAAATTAAAATATCATTCCGTGGCTGGAAATTTTCGAACTCGATAACTCGGTACAGGGGAGGTGTGCGTAAATGAAATTTTAAGGGATGACGTCTTTCTGGATGGGTAACAACCTAGTATAGGTGGAACAGTTCGCCTGCCCGTTTGAGGGGGTGAAAAAAATTAAAATATCATTCCGTGGCTGGAAATTTTCGAACTCGATAACTCGGTACAGGGGAGGTGTGCGTAAATGAAATTTTAAGGGATGACGTCTTTCTGGATGGGTAACAACCTAGTATAGGTGGAACAGTTCGCCTGCCCGTTTGAGGGGGTGAAAAAAATTAAAATATCATTCCGTGGCTGGAAATTTTCGAACTCGATAACTCGGTACAGGGGAGGTGTGCGTAAATGAAATTTTAAGGGATGACGTCTTTCTGGATGGGTAACAACCTAGTATAGGTGGAACAGTTCGCCTGCCCGTTTGAGGGGGTGAAAAAAATTAAAATATCATTCCGTGGCTGGAAATTTTCGAACTCGATAACTCGGTACAGGGGAGGTGTGCGTAAATGAAATTTTAAGGGATGACGTCTTTCTGGATGGGTAACAACCTAGTATAGGTGGAACAGTTCGCCTGCCCGTTTGAGGGGGTGAAAAAAATTAAAATATCATTCCGTGGCTGGAAATTTTCGAACTCGATAACTCGGTACAGGGGAGGTGTGCGTAAATGAAATTTTAAGGGATGACGTCTTTCTGGATGGGTAACAATCTAGTATAGGTGGAACAGTTCGCCTGCCCGTTTGCTGGGGTGAATAAAATTAAAATATCATTCCGTGGCTGGAAATTTTCGAACTCGATAACTCGGTACAGGGTTGTTGTGTGTAAATGAAATTTTAGGGGATGACGTCTTTTTGGATGGGTAATAACCTAGTAAGGGTGAAACAGTACGCCTGCCCGTTTGAAGGGGTGAAAAAAATTAAAATATGATTCCGTGGATGGAAATTTTCGAACTCGATAACTCGGTACGGGGGTGGTGTGCGTAAATGAAATTTTAAGGGATGACGTCTTTCTGGATGGGTAACAATCTAGTATAGGTGGAACAGTTCGCCTGCCCGTTTGCTGGGGTGAATAAAATTAAAATATCATTCCGTGGCTGGAAATTTTCGAACTCGATAACTCGGTACAGGGTTGTTGTGTGTAAATGAAATTTTAGGGGATGACGTCTTTTTGGATGGGTAATAACCTAGTAAGGGTGAAACAGTACGCCTGCCCGTTTGAAGGGGTGAAAAAAATTAAAATATGATTCCGTGGATGGAAATTTTCGAACTCGATAACTCGGTACGGGGGTGGTGTGCGTAAATGAAATTTTAAGGGATGACGTCTTTCTGGATGGGTAACAACCTAGTATAGGTGGAACAGTTCGCCTGCCCGTTTGAGGGGGTGAAAAAAAATAAAATATCATTCCGTGGATGGAAATTTCCGAACTCGTTAACTCGGTACAGAGGAGGTGTGCGTAAATGAAATTTTAAAGAATGACGTCTTTCTGGATGGGTAACAATCTAGTATAGGTGGAACAGTTCGCCTGCCCGTTTGCTGGGGTGAATAAAATTAAAATATCATTCCGTGGCTGGAAATTTTCGAACTCGATAACTCGGTACAGGGTTGGTGTGTGTAAATGAAATTTTAGGGGATGACGTCTTTTTGGATGGGTAATAACCTAGTAAAGGTGAAACAGTACGCCTGCCCGTTTGAAGGGGTGAAAAAAATTAAAATATGATTCCGTGGATGGAAATTTTCGAACTCGATAACTCGGTACGGGGGTGGTGTGCGTAAATGAAATTTTAAGGGATGACGTCTTTCTAGATGGGTAATAACCTAGTATAGTTGGAAATTTCCATCCACGGAATCATAGTTTAATTTTTTTCTCCCCTTAAAACGGGCAGGCGAACTGTTTCACATATACTATGTTATTACCCATCCAGAAAAACGTCATCCCTTAAAATTTCATTTACGCACACCTCCTCTGTACTGAGTTATCGTGTTCGAAAATTTCCAGCCACGAAATGATATTTTAATTTTTGTCACCTCCTCAAACGGGCAGGCGAACTGTTCCACCTATACTAGGTTGTTACTCATCCAGAAAGACGTCATCCCTTGAAATTTCATTTACACACACCTCCCCTGTATCGAGTTATCAGGTTCGAATATTTCCAGCCACGGAATGATATTTTAATTTTTTTCACCCCCTCAAACGGGCAGGCGAACTGTTCCACCTATACTAGGTTGTTACTCATCCAGAAAGACGTCATCCCTTAAAATTTCATTTGCACACACCTCCCCTGTATTGAGTTATCGGGTTCGAAAATTTCCAGCCACGGAATATTTTAATTTTTTTCACCCCCTCAAACGGGCAGGCGAACTGTTCCACCTATACTAGGTTGTTACCCATCCAGAAAGACGTCATCCCTTAAAATTTCGTTTACGCACACCTCCCCTGTACCGAGTTATCGAGTTCGGAAGTTTCCATCCATGGAATCATATTTTATTTTTTTTCACCCCTTCAAACGGGCAGGCGAACTGTTTCACCTATACTAGGTTATTACCCATCCAGAAAGACGTCATCCCTTAAAATTTCATTTACGCACACCTCCTCTGTACCGAGTTATCGAGTTCGAAAATTTCCATCCACGGAATCATATTTCAATTTTTTTCACCCCCTCAAACGGGCAGGCGAACATCATCCCTTCTATCCCTCATGAAAATACACTTTAATTATATCACTTTTAATTGTTATAAACATATTTGTAGCATCGCCGGCCAAGTGTCTTAAGTGTAGATATGGATGACTCTGTTACACAGATTGTCGATTTGCCGCTTACCTGAAATGGTATATCAGATACTCTATCTCAAAAGTAGTTTACCCCACGTCATAATTTGTGGATGGAAATGTGTGGATAACTTCACACAAACTAGAAAACCTGGTTCTAGAACATGTTCGTCGAATTGAAATACTTCTATTCCTTCTATATCAAGCTTATCTTTAATGTAAGACGGAGCTAAACCAACCTGGTAAACACCAATGGTTATCCTATGTAAATAATCGAGGTCAAATCTAGGAAATTCTCTAGCATGATTTTCATTAAGTTGGTTCCATATAGCATTTCTTCTAAAGAGATTTTCGACTTCAACTCGAGTTTGAACTACGTTCACATCATTAATTCTTTGACGCAACTCTCTTGATAATAGGACATTCTGCATTATTAACAATTCATAAAATCTATTAATTATTGCGCTAGCTATTTTGTAAAAATCTTAAGATGGAGCATATGAGCTGTCGGAATAATACCAGAAAAGAAACTAAAAATTGATACAATATACCCATTACACGCCTCTACGACCCACCTAGACTTCGTAACAATTCGCGTTTCATTAGCTTGCACTGAGTCAAGTTGACGTTCTCTTCGCTCAATAAATGCCGGCATTTTACAAATAATTCCCTTCTCCTGCAGGAAAGGTACAGCATCTCTATAACCTCTATCCAGTAGAAATATATCTCCACGCTGAAACCACCGCCCAATGACATCTCTATCCCTTTGAAGTTCTGCTCTAAGAATAGCAGCATCATTGTTTCTTGAATCAGCGAAGTATGGTCCGTGTATATCTAAAATGTACCTATCAGGGGCTACTAATAGAATAGGCTTTCCTAAATGTCGTCCTTTGTGCACAGAATAGGATTGTCTTAAAGCTTTTGGATTACCAATATCAGGGTTATATAACTCATTTGCGAAAGGCGTTATATGCCTCGTAATAAAATTCTGTCTTGTAATAGCATTAAACCCGATAGACTCTGGCACGAACCTGAGCATTAATGCTCGCCTAACTACAGAAACAGCTGAACTTACAGCTTGTCTTGTACTGTACCTAAAAATAACTTTTAATAAGTCGTCTGAAAGTCCGTAGCGCATTTTACATAAAAAAATTAATAGGTCTTTTTCAGATACAAATCTTTGCTGTCCTCTATCTTGAATTGATAAACAGGTCTTAAATATTTCATTAAACACATGTTTTCGGAGTTACTATCTTGAACTCTTCTTCAGTAAAGTTGTTTATATTTTTAAAATTACAAGCATTATTTTCTTTGGCTTGTTCACGTAGAATCTGCAAAAAAGTACCTAATTCGATGCCTTTAACTCGATATGGTCGCTTAATACATTGCAGCTGTAAATAGAACTCTTGAAGAAGTAGTCCAGTGTTATCAAAATGTCTTGGGCAACAGCGAGTGGAAGAAGGAAAAACATATTTAACTCGATAAAAAGCTTTACTGTAGCTTCTATGGAGAGTCGAGGCTGATTTTCTGGAGAGTTGCAGATCAATCATGTATTATTCGAAGTTTGTTTTAATACGTTAAGAATTAAACATTCAGGATCGTTTTCTAGTTCCTCTAATTCTCCATTAATTAACATATCACAGTTCACACATATGCGAGATTCATTATCACACTGAGCGGGAGAGTTGTTTACTTTCCCTGTGCTGGATAGCAATTTGGATTTTTTGTTCATTTTCTTCCGGAATTCGTCTTAAAGCACGAGCGGCGGTAGCAGTATTACAAGAAAAGCAATGAATATTTCTGCCAGCCATTATTAGTATGTATTTACGAGTGCGTACAAATAATGCAATAAAAAAATACTTCATTATTTGCTGTCAAATCTTTATTAAAGCATATAAATGATCTTAATCTGTACCTTCATATATTGTAATTTAAAAATGTCCAATGCGCCAAAAAACAGTACGACTTGAGAATATTAATCGATAAATGCATGTAATGAGATATAATGATTATCACTTATACCCATAATATCATAAAACACTACAGTTTTTCAGTATGAAGTCATGTTAGCAATATTAATATAACGTACTAAGATTAGTGAGAGGCAAGGGGAACTCACGATAAAAAAGATACTCCGATGATGAGAGGCAAGGGGACCTCACAGGAAATAATGGCAAAAAATATCATATAACATTTTTACCCCTTCGAATACAGAGTTATTGCTCTAAAGTAACGTAACTCGAAAACTATGGACTTTAGGATATTGTGCCAATGGAGACTTTTGATCGACAGGTTAAGAGCTGTAACATATAAAAATTTCAGTCAATTTAACTGAAACTACTTTTCCAAAAGAAAAGTGCGGGGTCCATTTGTCCCACAAAGATTAGAGACATCCTTAACCACAAACTACTGAGATCAAAATAACGGATATAATAATAAATAATATGTCCAATAAATATTTTAATATGGGTTATGGGTCTTAGAGAGACTACACGCTGCATTCGATAACTTTATAATTTTATAACTTTAAAATCCCTATCATTCCACATAAACATAAATTTAAATCTTTTAACTAAGATAAACTATGAAACAGTATATAAGAAGTCATCAGTCATCTGACACAAAACTCAAGCAGTAATCAATAATGATAAATGAAATACACAAAAATAAATAAATATTCTGTTTACTAATCTGATTTTTACAGCATATGACATTTAAAATTTCTGGTTCCAAAACCCCGCACAAACTTTATGGGAAACTCCGTTCGGTCAATTTTAGTGAAATTTTGAGAACAGGTTGTTTTTGTTATGACGAACAAAAATCTTCATGGGCCCAAAGTTCGCTAATGGACAGTTTCCGAGATATTCGATGTTAAAAGTTGATAATATACGTGTTTACATGCTTATTAATCGCGTAAAACCTCCATGAAGCTTAAAAACTGTATATTCGTCTAGATAGTGCATTTCTAAATATTTGACGTTTAAGCGTCATGTTGAAAAATATCAGTTTCGTTGGATTTATTGTCAAATAATTCTAAATCGATATTACTGTTCAATTCACAGCCACACAGAAAAAAAAAAGTTGGGTATACTTTTTATGCGACATATATTTTTCGTAGTAATTTGGCCACCCGAACACGAATCTGGGGTCAGAATTGGCCCATCACGTCACAATTTTTTCCTAACCTCAAAAAACTTGTGAAAAATAGTGAAAATTGATGAAAATTTACTGGGAAAATTTGGAAAAAAATTCATTTCCACATCAAATAGTACATTTTTATGTAAAAGACTCTGCTGAATTCAAATCCACTGTCAGAATTGAGCTAGAACGTGTGGTTTTTTTTCTAACCTCAAAAAACCGAGCAGGAATCGCTATTTTCAAATTCTGAGCGGATTTTGACCAGATTTTGTATAAAGGGGTTTTTTGGGTCGCTGATTACGAATATGAATTCACATTGTAAAAATTCAAGATGGCTGATCCAATATGGCGGGTGTACTTTTTTGAAATCCACCGATTTCAGTAAAATTTGGCATCATAAGGATTGCTGGTTGATCTCACCTTCATTAATCACACATCTGGAGCCAGATTTTCATAAATCAAGGTAAAAGATTCCACTCCGTCTAAAAATGTGACTTCGCTTAAAAAAATGACTTAAGGACTCTACACATGTAATGATGTGTAGTGTGATGTGCTTGTTTCCATGGGACAAGACAAAAAAGTTTCTACTTTATTCTTTCATTTATTTAGTCGTGCATGGGCTTATGGTTTTCCAATCAGATTTTTTTAACTACTATGCAGTTTTCCTATGGCATTTAGATGCTTTTATTTCTTAATAATTTTAAAGTTCAAGGAAAAGGACACATTACTGCCACACAGCACATCACTGCATCTGCTTATGCCTTCAATCTAAAAATGTGACTTTGCCGAAAAAATGCCGCCTACTCGGCCTAAAATTATGACTCTGCCTACAAATTTTACCTTGATTTATGAAAATCTGGCTCCAGATGTGTGATTAATGAAGGTGAGATCAACCAGCAATCCTTATGATGCCAAATTTTACTGAAATCGGTGGATTTCAAAAAAGTACACCCGCCATATTGGATCAGCCATCTTGAATTTTTACAATGTGAATTCATATTCGTAATCAGCGACCCAAAAAACCCCTTTATACAAAATCTGGTCAAAATCCGCTCAGAATTTGAAAATAGCGATTCCTGCTCGGTTTTTTGAGGTTAGAAAAAAACCACACGTTCTAGCTCAATTCTGACAGTGGATTTGAATTCAGCAGAGTCTTTTACATAGAAATGTACTATTTGATGTGGAAATAAATTTTTTCCAAATTTTCCCAGTAAATTTTCATCAATTTTCACTATTTTTCACAAGTTTTTTGAGGTTAGGAAAAAATTGTGACGTGATGGGCCAATTCTGACCCCAGATTCGTGTTCAGGAGGCCAAATTACTACGAAAAATATATGTCGCATAAAAAGTATCCCCAACTTTTTTTTTCTGTGTGGCTGTGAACCATTCACTTGCAGTTTTTGCTGTGTTATACTCCCGATAATGCTTTAGTAATTTTTTCATTGGTGTGTTCATTTTGTAATTACCAGTTGAGCTTGTTGCAATATAAATGGCTTTCAGACTACAAATACAATGTTATAGCAGAGAATACTATATCAACGAGAAGGAAATCAATGGAAACAATGATATTCATGCTTTGACTTTGACTTTGAGTGTAGAGTTCATATTTTTTCCAAAAGAAATATATATGTTCCAGTGCGAACGGTTTGCTATAATAACCATCTAGATAAAAGACATTTTTTGCCCGAAGATTTGATCAATGGTTTGAGATACATCAATAGAGCCTACATATTAAGAAGGTCCGAATTGCTAACATTTTTGAATGGATTGCGTGAAGAGGTAACTCGTAGTGATGTAAGAAGATATGAAAATGAACTAAGCTTAACGGAAGAGGAATTCCAATCAATTTCACCCATTTCGAAAGAGAGTTTTAATGATCTTTTTACATTTTGTGATCCATTGCCAGTAGTGGGAGATCATCGATATGTAACTAAAAAAGACCTGTTGTGCTTTCTTTGTAAACTGAAACAAGGAGTTAGCGATGACTTTTTGTCTGTAATATTTCACTATTCATCTAGAAAAGCAACAAGTCTTGCTATAAGTACAGTGCGACAGTCTTTGTTAATGCGATTTGTTCCTGAGAATATTGGGCTTGAAGGTATTACTAGAGAAGCGTATGTACAGCTACATGTAACGCCTTTTTCCAATCTTCTGTATAATCCTACCCCAGATATTCCTAGAGCAATTGTTTATGTCGATTGTACTTATTTAGATATTGAAAAAAGTTCATGCTTCAAAGTTTTACGGCAATCATTTTGCGTTCACAAAAACAAACATTTACTGAAACCCTCATTACTTGTTGCTCCGGACATATTGGATATTCAAGGTCCATATTTTTCAAATGCTGCCAATAATGATGCACGTATCCTAATAAATGAGTTTCAAAGAGACCTCAACGGCTTACAAGATTGGTTTGAGCGTGAAGATATATTCATTTTTGATCGTGGTTACCGAGATACTATTCCCACTCTTCAATTAATTGGCATTCAGACAAGAATGTCTAATCTTTTAGAACCCAATCGAAACCAATTTACAATCGAAGAAGCAAATAGTGCACGCATTATAACGAAAACTAGATGGATTGGAGAAACCCGGAATGGACATCTTAAAGTGAAATTCAAATTCTTTGCAAATAGCATTTCTACTTCTCATATTCCCAATCTAAAAGATTTCTTACGTACTTCTGGAGCTATTATTAACAGATATTGTGAACCTATCGTTATGTAAGATGCTACCGAAAACTTAGCTCAAGAAATGTTAGATCAAGCTCATGAAATTAATATAGTTCAAGCTAGAGTAGAAGCAGAAAACTAAAGGCAGAGACGAGCTCGATGGAATCCATTGAATGCCGCTCACTTACCTTTATTTCCTTTACTGACATTACAATACCTGAGAAAACTCACTTATGGAACCTACCAGGTATACTTAGCCCCTTCCTATATTCAAGACACTATAGTACGAGTTGACGTAAACGATGATGATCAAAATGAAGAGCAAATAATTGAAATCGACATGAATACAAATGAAGCAGGATTTGCCAGATTTAGAATATTTTCTAGATTTCGAAATGCTACACGACATCAAATATGGATTGCGTTTGATGAAGAATTCAACCCTGAAAATGAACAGAATAAGATAGGCCCTATCTTTGGTTACTACTGCACATGTAAAGCGGGCACTCGAACTTTGGGTACATGTGCCCATGTCACATCTATTTTATTGTATTTGGGTTACGCACGCCATGAAGAAAATGTTTACTACCCAACCTGTAGAGTATTACGAAACTGGTATTTTTGAACATGACGTTTAAACGTCAAATATTTAAAATAGGTATGCACTATCTAGACGAATAAGCATGTAAACACGTGTATTATCAACTTTTAACATCGAATATCTCGGAAACTGTCCATTAGCGAATTTTGGGCCCATGAAGACTTTTGTTCCTCATAACAAAAACAACCTATTCTTTAATTTCATTAAAATTGACCGAACGGAGTTTCCCATAAGGTTTGTGCGGGGTCCTTTCTAATTCTCTGGTTTTGTTCCCATCCAACATTAACTTCTATAATCTTTTAAACGTTGAACCAACTTACAAACTTACGAACATTTTCTTATTCGGTCCAATCAGTTGGCGCTCAAGAAGGGGGTTGCCTGTGAAGTTTTAGGGGAGTTCTGAAAACTGGTATATTTATAGATTTTGACGTGCTCTTTCCGAATTTTTACTTTGCCACCTCTTTTTTCTTCCGGAAGTAGCCGCCATATTGGAAAAATGGCGCTCCAAAACAGTTTTTCGACGATATTTCCTTTCCGACTCACTTTACGGTGAAATTAGTTATGTAATAAATTAAACTAGAGAACATTTCCTATAATTTATGTATTAACCTTTTTTTCTGTGAAATAAATAGTTTCGGCGTACGAGGCCGCAAAGTCTACTCCAACAGGCGTATTGGCCAACAAACTTATTTCCACACCACCATGAGGTAGAGTTCTTGGCGCGTTTTTTTTAATGGTATTCCCAGTAGGCCTAATCCACATATGATGGACTGTTGACTAAATTTAGTGCATTCTCCTGATATCCTTCGCTATCCCTGATGGACCAGGTTTTGCGAGTTCTTCGTCTTCAGAACTGAGCAAAACCTCACGGATAGAAAGTTCTTCCAAGTTATCCGCGATAGGGTTCTCTTCTTCGACTTCATCATCTTCTTCCTCGATTTCGTCGAAGGTTTGCTGAGGGACTGTCTCCGTATCTTCCTCTTCATCACTGTCTTGCAGATCAACATCCGAATTGTCGCAGGTACCTACCATTGCAATTCGCGCAGATAACGGAGCACTTTAGTCCAAGCTTTCTGCATCCACAGGCTCCCCGACATCCTTTTTTACATTTACAAGAAATTAGTTTTAGCAAGTTTGCTGGAGCTGGGGGCTTAAGTGTGGTGATAGGAATTTGCCCATTCTTGCTTTTTCCATCCTCACCGCTCTGCATTTTTTCCAACTCCATACCACTGCTGAACCTGGTGGTTCGGAACGAATGTTGTCGTGCTGCTGCTTCTGTAGGTGGCAGCGATGCAATGT
Organism: Anoplophora glabripennis; assembly: GCF_000390285.2. NCBI lineage: Eukaryota > Metazoa > Arthropoda > Insecta > Coleoptera > Cerambycidae > Anoplophora > Anoplophora glabripennis. Next base: position 70,011 of record NW_019417419.1, on the reverse strand, counting down.
TAAATTTATTTAAAGAATTTATTAAAGAACAATCGAGATTTAAACGAGCTCATCCGGGTTTTCAAAAACTCAAATGCTGACCTGGAAAGCATTATTGAAGCTGGAGAATGCTTCCTCCTTGCGTTGTACGGTTACAGTGGCGTAAAAAGTATGTCATTAAACCAGGGGTCGGCAAGTAATTTTAGGTGGGGTCCGAATACTTTTCAAAATTTTTAACGAGGTCCAGAAAAAATTCATATTTCTTATTTTTTTTATTTGAATTCAAATTTAATCTGCTTACTAACCATTAAGAACTTAAAACACTCACACAATTGTAAAATACTAGAAAAAATGATAAGACTGGCACTTAACCGTAAAAAAACATTTTTTAAATAATTTATTTGAGTAATTTATACTTTCAAAAAATTTTTGGCGGTCCAGTATTTTACCTTTCGCGGTCCGGACCTGGACCGCGGTCCGCCAGTTGCCGACGCTTGCATTAAACACTTACAGATATACATGCTTCACGAAGTCAGCATTTAAAAATAAATTTAATATTTCATCGCGACAACATTCACACCCCGAAAAAACTGACCCTCACTTAAAGTTACACCCTGTATAAATGTTATGATTAACAAAAAATTACGGAATTGAATTTTTATTTCCAAATTATGTCAAAAATTACTTAGCTTTCCTATTATACACGTTTACCTTATTTTTTATGACAGAATACATATACACATAGAGGCTGTTACAAATTCGCTTCTCACTACAGGGATCTCGGAAACAGTAATAGGTACGAAGTAGCTTAAATGGGGGCAAAGTTGCGTAATCAGGGGACCAACATTATGCCTCTAAAAAATCAAGGCTAACATGATTAGTTTTCAAAATATTTGAAAAAACCAAAATTTTGTAAATTCGTTTTTGTTTCATTTCAGCTTTGTTTGAGATGATATTGAAAAAACAAGAACACTTTCTCATGGTCACTTTTTGTCCTCTATCGAATGGCATAATCAATTTTTAGATGTAACGTTTCGTCTCTCCAGGACCATCATCAACTTCTTTTTTTTAAATACGACTCTGCAAATTTTATTACATATTTTGCAAGCCTTCATGACCCCCAATACTGTACTGCTTCAGCCCGAACCAGATTCAGACGTTTTGTCTCGAAAAATTCATCTTCAGTGTATTCGTTCCAATATCTAAATTTTTTATTTAGATTTCTTTGTTTATTGAATTATCGTACACTGTAAGTGTCGTTAGACCCTGTGAAATCTATGTAGTTATTTAAACTATTACCAACACGCGTTACAATAACACATTTATTATTATTAACTATTACCATCACTTGGTCATACATAACTCAATAAGTTGTTGCGTTAAAATTAAAACATTAAGTATTACAATTTTAATTTTATTATGACAAATTAATTCTTAAAAATGCATAAAATGAACAATTCAAACGCCAACTGAATATTATTCTTTAAAATATTTCAGTAAATGTTCAAAAACATTTTCGTTTTGGCAAAGGTTAAAAATGAATATTATCGGAATTTATTATACCTGTAACCGCAACTGTGAAAGAGCATGTCAGATGTATTTGCATGAATATCCTGAAAAAAAGAGATCGGAATTTGTTTGAATTTTGAGCACTCGAGAAGCCAAAAATAACTATGGACACGGGAATAAAACTCTGATAATTTTTTATTTTAATGCGTGGTGGTAATAGTTTAAATAACTAGATGGATTTCACAGGGTCTAACGACACTTACAGTGTACGATAATTCAATATCACCTCAAACAAGACTGAAATGAAACAAAAACGGATTTCCAAAATTTCGTTTTTTTTTCAAATATTTCGAAAACTAATAATGTTAGCCTTGATTTTTTAGAGGCATAATGTTGGGTCCCTGATTACGCAACTTTGTCCCCATTTAAGCTAGTTTGTATCTCTTACCGTTTTCAAGATCCCTGTAGTGAGAAGCGAATTGTAACAGCCTGTATATGTTTAAATAAGTTGGTTTTAAATCGTCTTATTTTGATCTCATAAATTCGTGGTCAAACGTGCTCCCAATTTTTCTGAAGCGTCCTGACCACACGTTGTATGGACAGTTGATCTTACAATTAGACAATAACATTATTAAGCAAGTATTAAAAAATAAATATATACCCATGTAATATAGTGTAAAGGTATTAAATTAATACTTACGAATAAGGCTTAAAACAAGCGTATCGTCTCGCGCTTGCAAGAGTATGATGTGCATGCATTCTTTCAAAAGGGGAAATTCCATCGTACCAGTCATCACTCCCGAACTTTTCCTTGGAAAGTGGCTTCACAAAGGCCCCCTCGGTGGATAAGTCGGGCACGCAGCCCCGATTCCTTACTCGTGTCACCATGACTGCCCTAATATACGAAATCACTACTACATTTAGAAGATTTTATCGCGCCGATAAAGAAATGTCATTCATAGGTAACAATATGCCATGTTGCCATGGATACAAACAAATAATTTAATTTATTTGATGGGCATCATGTCATTAATATTGATTTGTGACACGACTTGACATGAAACAAAAATTTTAGTGAATAATGGATGGTAGTAAACCGCAAATTGATGTTTACGATGAAGAATTCTATAACAATCTGCAACTAGCGAAGAAAATGGTAACTGAAATTCGAAATAGACGAGGTAAAATTTAATATTTGCATACAGTAAGTGGATAAGGAACCTAAAAAATAAAAAAGTGCATTCTAAGAAATAAGAATAATTTACATAATATACAGGGTGAGTCATTATTTTAAACAAGATGTTAACAATATACTAAGTGTTCAGTTTTCGATCATCGATGTTCCGATTCCATAACTTTCAAGGTTGGTCAAATTAGGATAAAGTTTTTTTGGATGTATTTCAAACATGTCGAATTAGCCGTAGTATCTAAGTGGACAAATAAGCATAAGCTATTTATAATTTTTCTCTTATGGAAGCCACATTATATTTCTGTCTTTTTGAACAGAGGTTAGATGTTTTGTTTTCAAAGCATTGTTATAACACAACACCACAAACAAAATTGGCTAGGCCGTCGACCAGACCAGTGCATCCGATAGTAAGTACTTTGACCCACCGAATCAGAATCTAAAGTCAGAATCACTTAGTGTTTTATCCCTAAGAAAGAGACTTTCGAGATTTCAAAGTGACTTGAATAGTAAGTGATTATAAAAACGAATTTATGATTTCATTGCATCAAAACATAGACGGAGTACCAGCGGCAAAAAAATTTACTAAGCCTAGTTTTTTCACAGTTGATTACAGTAGTTGTGTACAAATACTATAGATATAATAGTATACAGGGTCGGAAAGTCCCCATGGTTCATCGGCCGTTACGTGAGAGCGATAAAGAAAGTCATAGAAATCCGTGCGGTAGAGAAAGATGGCTATAATGAAGGCGTCTAATAGTCACCGCCCATTTTGCCCTTCAACAAATAAGATCCACCTCTTATTTGTGGAAGGGCGAAATGGGCGGTGACTATTAGACGCCTTCATTATAGCCATCTTTCTCTATCGCACGTATTTCTATGACTTACTTTATCGCTCTCACGTAACGTCCGATGAACCATGGGGACTTTCCGACCCTGTATGGATGGAGTCAAAGCCGACTTTTTGTGCATTTGGCGGCGATTTTCCCTAAGTCACGTGACTAGAATGCAAATCGCGCTACATTGATTTGAAAATAAACTCTTATTTCTTATTATTTCTTATTAGGAAATTGACTCTTTTTGGTAGTAACATAACAATTAAGTGTTAAAAATATCAAAAGTAAAAAATATACAGAATAAAAGCCTAAATTTATGTATTTGTAGAGGTCCAGCGTCATATTGTTTATAACAAAAGAAGAAAAAAATTATTGCCGATATTTTACTTTTTGTCCTATTCAATTAACAACGACGATGTTTCACAAAATCCCGATTTTTCTCATAAACCGTTATTTTTTAAAAATTTGTAAGTAAAACAATTTTTAAAATTAAATTTCCCGTGATACTAGTAAAACTATCTACTAATTAGCATACTGATCGATATCATTTTAAGGGCTCCCTGCCTAGTCCGGCCCTTATTGGGCTTCCAGCAAATTCATATTTTTACCAATTAACAATAAACGAAATCATGTACTAAATTTGGTTGGCTGGTTGCTCTATGTTAAGGCATTGCTGAAATATTATTGTTTTTCAAAATTTAACACGCATATTCAGAAGCTAATATCTCTTCAATGGTAGGAACATCCCAGAAAAAAATGTTACATAACAAATCGGCATATACATATTAAGATCCTCTATATGTGCCTGCTCTGTGTCGTTAGAGTTATGAAACACCCTAGAGTTATGAGAATTACAGATAGTTTAATCCAGAAGTCTCTATTCTCGCACTTACCATATAGCAAACACATGTGTTTTAATAAGCAATCTCAAATTTTTCATTTACTGTTAATTATTCTATATCTAAATTCCAATATAAATATTGAACTAATGTTAATGGTATTTAGAAAATATCGTATTTACCAACTATCTACCATGTAATTCTAACCTCTGGCCAGTGGCGTAAATACTAGAGTGCAGAGTGTGCGGCGCACACGGTCCCGGGCTACGAAGAGGGCCCGTGTGAACGCGCGGACTGCTAGATAGAGTATTAATGCTAGATGAATAAGCCGTAATTATCGATTTGTAACATAATTTTGCTTTTGCTTGTCATTATTGCCTGAAAGAGGAAAAAGTTATGAACGAATATTATTACCATACATCAGTTTTGTAGAAGTTGTAAGTTTTAAAAAACACTCTGTATATCAACAAAATGTGTAGATTGAAAGCAAAAGTCCACACCGGTCACGCCACAAAAATAATCAAAATTGATTAATAAATTTTCACCAACTTTGAGGCCATCTAGCGGCCAAACTAAGCGATTTCGGATATAGGTGAATTACCCTAGATCTGCCTATTTTGAGTCCACGAATCTGTGGTGTTCCACCGTACACGTTATTCTGGGACACCCTGTATATTTTATTTATCTATGTAATGAAATGTTTTGAAAGAAAATATAATATTGAAATTAAATTTCAAATGTATTTTTTGAGATTTGAGATTTAATATTCTCATATTCAAGGTTGAGTAAAAATATTTGATCATAAGCTTATAACAGAAAAATTTAAATAAAAAAATCTTGACATTTTTTATTTGACCTCTTTTCTTTTTATAAAACTGTTTAATTTATAAGTTTTATGTGTTATGCTGAACAATTTCTATTCGAGAACAATGGCTTTCGAATAGTGTTTTAATTTAATAAACATCACTTGTGAACCCAGCATTATAATACCGAATATTATTAGAATTAATGGATGATTAGATAGTTATTTGTCTTGTTATGATTTTGTACGTTTTTTAATAATAATAATTATTATTTATTTACAAAATGTTTTAGTTTAGACGTTGTTAAATTTATTTAGTTTTTGTGCTTTAAAACAATATTATTTTAGTTTTTGTTATCTTGTACACACTTTATACACTTGTATACACTTTATTTTAGCAATAACTCTTTTTTTCCACGGTCGGAAGTAGAAATCAGTTTCTATGACATCAAAATTAAAACAGAAGTAGTAGTCCGGGAGGCAGCGACAGAAATTTTGCACCAATTCCTACAAAGCTGATTTTTTCTCATTTTGTTGTTTTGATATCGTAAGTAAACGGAACGGCAGTCTACCGCGCCAATGTGGGGGCAAACGTTAGTAACAATTTTTTAAACATGTAAATAAATAATACTTAAATGCCTTATACCTACAAGGCTGAAACTTTTTAGAGTGATCAATTATACCTAAAAATACAGTATAGTGATAGTCTACCGCGTCGGAAGGGGGGCCATCAAGGGTCTACCACCCACGCAAGGTGTTGAAAAATTAACTTTTTTGACTTATTTCTACAAGGCTGAATTTTTTTTCTCAAATACTTTAGTTTATAAGAGAACCAAAAAAAA
>NW_019417419.1:54290-61757 GCF_000390285.2 Anoplophora glabripennis | reverse complement strand
GGTTCGTGGAATCTTTGTCTTAGTGTTTGGAATTTTTACAATCAAGGAAGAGCCTACATCCTCAATATCATCTACAGTTAAATTGACTAGTTCATCAGTTCGACAAGCTCCGGCAATCCCCAGAATTAATCCAACCTATAAAAAATCAAAATACTTAATAATTGAAATACCTAACAACAAAAGTAATCTTACCTTAATCATTAAGAATTCTTTGTCATCTGCACTTGATAGAAAACGGTCGATTTCACCCTTTGTCAATATTTTCGATTTTTTCGCTTGATATCCGTCACCGGTTCTTTTCAAAAATGCGATCAGCTTGGGGAATTTGCTTATATCTATGTTGTCGTAAATTATCAAGCATGACTTAACCATAGAATATTGCGCCCATAATGTGGAAGACTTGTAATTCTTTGCATTTTCACTGAAGTATGCCAACAAAACATTCTCGCTGTATACTTGAACATTTTTCTCGGCGCACCACTTTTTGAACCGATTGTAGGCTATATCGTATAAAGATCTTGACTTCGTAGGCAGCAAATTGCTTATTGCAATATTTGCAGCCTCCACAATCTCTTCCGACTCACAATTATTCATTGTGCACTAAACAAACTTTAAACTAAACCAAACTAGCACCTTAATTTGACAATTCTTTTTGTTTGTTTATTTTGTAGTTATGACAATAACTCAACGACTACTAAATAAATGCTCAAATCCGAATACAATAATTCTGGTGCTACTTACTTCATAATGACAAAATATGTGTTTTTAAGTTAATGAGACCGTGGAAAAAATAGTATATACCATTCGGGAGAGATGCTATTTTGTTCTCGGTGCATTGTAGCCCTCGGGCTTCGCCCTCGGACTTCAAATTGCACCTCTGCCAAAATAACGCATTTCTCTCCCTTATAGTATAATGTACTATTTTATCTTTCTCCTATATTTTTTATAAAGGAGAAATTTTGGAGAGGCAGTGTCTGGAAGATGCTTAGAAGATGGAAATGAAACTTGATGTAGAATGGTGTAGATGTTCTTTATTATCAAATTGTCTTTCCAGTTTTGTATTTATGAGATTATAGGTTCTCTTGGATTTCACGTGAAAAAATATTAAAATAAAATTGAATTAATTGGTTGATTGCAGTATAAACCAACAAATTACATTTGCATTACCGTAAACTGGTACAGTCACTGAAGGCGAAAATAAGATAAAAGCTCCGAATTTTTTCGGATAGCATGGATTTTCCTGAAAATTTGCATACAAGCTCATCTGACCCCCCTTCAAAAGTTATATTGTCTAGATGTATGTTTTTTTCTATTTGGGGGTGAAAACTATCCTTGTACGAAAAAAATGCGAAAATCGCAGATTTACATATTTTAAAGATTCAATTCATGTTCAAATATGTTGGATAAAGTTCCTTTCATGTTTTTTAATATAATATATGAAATTTAATTACTTTTCAACCCTTAAAAGTCCTTAAAGACTACCCTGCTATGGCCAAAAAGACAAAAAAGTTTTTAACAGTTTAAAATATTCCTTTGGTGCATTCACAATGTATTGCATTTCTTTTGTTATTCATTAGAAAGCTTACAACTCATTACTACAAAGTTGCAACCCTTAAAAACCATCCCTTATAATAAAATAAACAAAAAAAATATTATTGAAAGCTTGAGATGTTTTAATGGTATGCATATGTTGAATTATAAATTTTTTATTGGTTTTCAAATGATCTATGATATATTGCAACTCTTCAAGACCTCTTTTATGCACGCGTTTTTCTCCTCTCAACGCGAAATTGAGAAAAACGCGGCATATTTCTGCTCCATTTTATGCACGCGTATTCTATCAGTTGTCGCCAGTTTCATGCCACACAGTAGTCAGTGAAGTACATGAAAATGGATCCGTGTATATTGTATTTGTGCTATAAAAAAATATGTAATAGAAAACGTAAGAGGCGATGGGCAGTACATCCAATTAATAGAAATACAATTCAATTGCGTTTATTGCATCCATGTCCCGCTTGATCAATAGCTAAATTAAAACTAAAACAAACTGTGCTAAAACTATTCTTGACAGACAGAGCCACTGGACTTGCGACAAAGAGCGCTTTGCATAAAAACGCCGATATACTTTTGTGCTTTTTCGGAACGCGTGTCGCCAAGCGTTCTGTAAAGCCATCGCGACAGAATTGAAAACGCGAGAGCAAATAAACGAGCGTAAAATGCATAAACGTAGTAACTCTATTCAGGGTATCTTGAAACGCGGCGTTTTTGTCAACTCCGCGTTGAGAGGAGAAAAACGCGTGCATAAAAGAGGTCTTCAGCCACCCAAAAAACCCTTAGGGGGACCTACCCCTCATAAAAAACCCCCTCTAGAAAAATTTCCTAAAAATTATATGTGAGTATGATGATATAATTATTTTTTTTAATTTTTTTTTACATGTGAACTCGGATACGTGTGTATTATTATATTATTAAAATACTTACTTAAATTAGTTCACAAGTTCTCCAAAATATGATGGTAATTTACCCGCACCGAAAATTTTACCGAAAATATGCGATTAATTTTTTTACCATAACTTTTGTAATTTTAAAGTTATTTTACTCAAAAAACCATTTTGTAGGGAATTTAAAGCACTTTAAGTTCTGCGATTTGCAGTTTTTTTGAGCCCTTCGATTTTTAGATTTGTAAGCTAAAAAGGCTCAGGAAAAACAGTCTTGGAGCTTAGTTTTGAGCTTCTAACGGTCATAACTCGGTCTGTCCTACAAAAATTAAAAAAGCCAATTGTTCAGTAAGAAAAAAATCTACAATATTATTCTATCATTTTTTTTATAACTGTGTTAGTTTTTTAGTTTAACTTTTGGAAGTTATAACTCGGGTTCTATACCACCTACAAAAATTAAAAAAGCAATCTCTTGGCTATTTGGTTAGCTTCATTATTGCTTATGTTCATTTTTTGGATAAAATTGGTAAAAGCACACATCGGCACTATATAACTTCTGTTTCTTGGGCTGTTCCCTAGCTACAGTTCATCCATTCCATCCGAAAAAATTGGTAGAAAAAAAAACTTCAGTGATTGGACTAAACGCTTTTGAGAGGGGATAGGTATTGCCTGTCTAAAATTTCGTGAGATATATGTTTTAAGCTTCTCCTTAATACATATCCACAATTTCGATTTCCGAAAATGTATGCACTAAATCCAGGACGTACCGATGCGATGTGTTTTTGTCAGGATTCCGATCATTAAAAATCCGTACTGCCTGCCGTACACACTCATTATTCATGTTCAACAATTGATTGTATAAGCCATTTTCACGAATTGGAATTCACTCCACTTTGTGATGATTTTACGGGATATTTAAAGTAAAACAGATAAAAAAGTTGAACTATAATAGAGTATGCATGGGCGTAGCTAAGGGGGAGCAGCTAATTGCGACCGTAGACCTTTCTTTTTAGAAGCCATACAGGTCTGGACCCACCCCAAGTAAAAGTTGTAGCTACGCCCATGGGAATATGAAGTTTTTGTATTGATAAATAAACGAAAAATGAAAATAAATCTTTTTATTAAGAAATTGTTAAAGAATGTCGTCAGATATCGCCCGAAATGCTTCGAAATGTGTTCGGAAGTAAAGCAATGATTTTATTATGGTATGGAAGCGGAGCAGTGGCGGCGCGTGAACATTGATTGAATGTGTTCTGCTTAGGGTTTTTATATTTGTTGAATTGAATTCCGGGATATTAAGTGCCCGGAGTCTCTAAATGGCGCCGCAGGCGAAAAATTTTAAAATTTTCAAGGTCACGCGTTTTCCTGGCACTTCTGAAAATCAAGGAACAATGAATTTATAAAAAAAATACAGATTTTCACAAGAATGATTTTTGAAATTGATACCTTTTTGAAATATCCATTTACGAATTACCTACTGATGGTATAATAAATTGGAATAAACTAAATATATTTTATTAAATTATTGAATATTGTTTATAAAAAAAAATCGTTTGTGAAATTTACCAACGATTCAACGAATTTTAATTTTCCTCGGCGTGTTATGATTTTTTCTTTATCTTTTTTTATATATATGTACATTATATTATATTCCGGGAGTTATACGTGCAAATCCGAAATCCGGGACCATACAGCTAATTCCCGGTACAATCACAGAAAATCCCGGTCATACCAATGTGGCTAGATGTTCTTTTAAAATGTCGTCAAGATCTACACTAAAATTTATGAGTCCACGAAACACATCAGGGTTGTCCGAATTTTCTGTCTCGTCGTGTCCGAGAAGTGCTAATTCGAAAGCTCCGCAAAATTTTATGCAATCTATGATTTTAAATAATACATGACGATTTTTCATTACCTGTTCATATGTTTCCGTATATTATCCCAATATGCAGAATCTAACTGACTTCTTATGTTTATTTTACCTAAAGACTTAATGACTTAAATCTTTCACACTGTATATTGTCCATGCTTTATCCCCACCGAAAAGTAAGCACGGAAAACAAAACAGTGAATATTTTAAATCACACCCGCACACCCACTCTGCTTTTGTGTATACATTATTGTTTTTTTATAACTTTTACTTCTTTTATTTTTAGTTTATCCTCATAAGGCAGAGAACCAAATAAAGTTTTTTTTTAAACGAAACGCTATTCATTTTAATAACTATAATATCCGTAGACGCCTAAACGAAAATATTCACACGTGCCGCTCGCAGAAATAAACCACCACATACCACGTACGAAATATTACTGCATTTACTGCAGACTGCAGCGCAGTGGCTGTCACTATTGCAGCCGCAAAAGCCCCTATCTCCGTGTACTGGGTCACGTGCCTGATCAGCCAATAAAAACAAAGGACGCATATAATTGTTCGCTGTCCACACATTGTGTATATGAGGTTGCATATATTAAGGAGCGTAGCTCGCGTCGCAATAAATAATAATATAAGCTCCTAGATTTATTTTAGCGCGAGTACATTTGGATTCTTTAAATATTTTGTTGATATTTAATATGATTAAATACATAAAATTTTATGTGTTCTGCAGCTCCGCAGCTCTTATGGTAAAACCGCCACTGAAGCGGAGGGAAACCAATTTGAACATTTAATAAAATTACATTCTTTCATTCAATGATATTTTCTCTTACTCTTTAAGTGATGATTTTATTGTCATATCCAAACCAAAATCTAAAAAGTCGTATTGATGAGCAGAATTGAAAATGCTTTAAAATGAGTTGCCACTCAATATAGGGTGCCATATAAAGTTTAAAAGTATTTTACGCTCCTGTCTAAGGGGAAGCTTCCAAAACACCAAAACTTACGCCATCACGTGTCCCCCTTTAAAAGAAAATACGACGTGTACCAGTTTTTTTTTTAATTCTGATATTTTCCAGGTGGGAAGTTTTAATTGAAACACCTTGTAACTTTAGGAGTATTGAAGAAGATATTTGTCGTATACTTATATATTTGCCAATCGCAAGTTATAAACTTATCGCTATAAATTTTGAAAACCTAAAGTGCAAGTTGACAAATTGTGTTTGAGGAATGTTTGGCGAGTAACCGCATCATCTGTAGCTGACTTAAGACTAATGACTCCAATATCATTTATCAAGGAATGACTCTCAAAATTGAGGGCGATCCATTACATGCACGGGCCGTCCTAAGATTCGTAAGGACAGATCAACTGACCGACTATACGCAATACATGAGAAATTGTGCATTTAAAATGTCATATGCCATTAGCACTAACCATCAGACACATGTGAAACGGCTTATACATGTTACAGAGGTTTGAACGCATAACGTGTTCGCAATACACAAATTGTCCAGGATAGGAAAAATTATTTCGTTCAGAAAGAGTAGCCAATGAGAACGGAGGGTCGAGGAACATCATACATTCTATTCTATTACCACCTCTTTATCATCAAGCTTGGTCTCATGAAGCAATACGTCAAAGCTCTGAACAAAGTCCGTGACTGTTTTCAATATTTAGGATAGACGTTTCCAGCGATAAGTGATACGAAAATGAAAGTTAAAAGTTTACCCCACACGTACGATTTTGTTTTATGTTAATATGTTGAATAATGTACGACTACGGCTAACAGGCGCAAAATATTAAGTAGCTTAGGATCTAAACGATGAAAATATATATTTTTTTAAATTGTAGGTAATTATGCTGGCTAATCTACCGTAATGGAATATTTTATAAATATACATAAATATACGTCCAAAAATTAAAAAAACGGTGACGTATAAAACTAGGGTGACGTATAAAACCTTACCAAAACTGCAAAAATGAAGATACTTGAATTTTGCAAATTGCTTTTGGTTTCTGCATATTTACACTATGTGTGTACCAAATTTCAAGTGTCAGCAAAGCTTCGAACAAATTTGGCAAAGTTTCGAGTTTCAGATGCCGATGAATGTATAACACCTTATAGAACAAAAAGTTTTGCTCTCCTGATTTTCGGCTTTAGCGTCATTATTGTATATATATTGAACTATAGTTTTCGAAAGTTTTATCACTTTTTGTTTATAATTGACATTTTTACAGCAACTTAAAAAAATTGGCGTTTTATACCGTTTTTTCAATCTCACGGCTTTGTTATTGCAAATTTCGTAATCGGACCACCGCCATTTTGTAGCTATTTTTATTACGAACAAAATCATGTCCTAAGCATTTTTTCGTATAAAGTCATCCCGCTGAGTTATTTAAAGAAAACTACTAAAAATTTTTTTTTCACGATTAAATTGTTAATAACTTTTTTTCCTGATAAAATACTTTGTCAGCAAATTAGCCTGTTATTGTACTCATCATTTAAAGTAGACCTGTGTAGTTATTTCCGAGTTATCAAGGTTTGACACACGCCGAACCTCTACCAACTGGACTATCTACGAAGAGACTCAAATATTTGATCATCGACAACCGTACTTTCTAAGTATTTCCACATATCTTTATAAATATCCAGACGATATAATTTTTTTTGATCACGATATATCTACTAGGTAGATCTAGGACTGTTCTGTTACCTAGAGTACCTAAAATTAACAAAACTATTGGTCAAAGAAGTTTTACGTTTTTAATTCCATTTATTTATAAACACATTCCATTAAATATTAAAACTATAAATTCTATGTCTCTATATAAACAAAAGATAAAAGTGTTGCTTACAAATACACCTAGAATAATAATACCTACATGAAATTATTGATAGAAAAAACTACGTTTAGATATAATATACAACTTACCTGTCAATAACATGTATGTGTGTATGTACATTTTTACTGATCTTGTTCAAAATGTTAATTTAACGCATGTGTACCTATATTGTTTCTTTTTTATTTATACATATTTTTTGTGTTATCAGTTGTTTGTATTATATATGAATTTATCTATGTACAGTATTATTATCTATTATTATTGATTGTTAATTGAATTCTAATATGTTGAATATGTTTAAAATTTCTCCCC